>NC_057798.1:797556141-797558880 GCF_018294505.1 Triticum aestivum | reverse complement strand
AATAAACTTCATAATGGCGCACCATTTGCTAGGTGCGCCACTAATAACAGAAAAAAAATTGGTTTCAATTTTTTTTTGGAAAAATGTTCAAAATATGATACGTAATATGACCGGGAAGTTTGAAATATTTTTTCAAAATTTCATCACACTCATGAACATGAACAAAGTCCTAGACATCAACAAGGTTTAATATGATTCATATGATAGATATATCAACAATTGCCTGTTAAGTGAGCTGGTGCTGGGGTTGGATAGAACTAGGAAGTTAAGCGTGCTTGGGCTGGAGTAGTGTGAGGATGGGTGACCTTCCGGGAAGTTTGACCACAGAGTGCGATTTGACTTGAGATTAAGCCATAGTGAGGATGGGTGACCTTCCGGGAAGTTTGACCACAGAGTGCGATTTGACTTGAGATTAAGCCAAAGTGACCCGAGATTAAGAAAAAAACGAAAAAAAATTGAAAAAAAATATTTGAAAACAAATTTCTAAAAAAATTTGAAAAAAAATTGTTATTAATGGCGCACTTCTACGTGGTGCGCAATTACTAAGTCAGATAGTAATGACACACTTCTAGGCATAGTAATGGCGCACCTACTATAGGTGCGCTGTAGGTGCGCCATTAATAGCCAAAACAGGTGCGCCACTAACAGCCTATTTTCTAGTAGTGTAATAGGCTTAACAACAAGCAAATATATGCATTCCTATTGGTATGTTTAAAACTGGATTGATGAAATGTACTGCATAGTAAATAATTGCACATACAGAGCATCACATTGTGAACAACTAAAATAAACAAGGCATACTGCAAACAACCAGATATAGTAATTAAAACTGGACATATTCTCACTACACTACAAAAGGGACTCGACAAAACAAATCATGTGTTTTCCCCTGTGAAGAGGCACGACAAAACAAATCATGTGTTTCCTCGCTTGTCACAGATGGGCTCGTTCCCGTGGGAAGAGCACGAACCCTGGATGCGCTCCATGTTGTCGCAGATGGGCTCCTTCCCCTTGGAAGAGCATGGCTGTAGGGTGCCCTCCCTAATATTGCACGCGGGCTCTTTCCCCTTGGAAGAGCATGGCTGTAGGGTGCCCTCCCTAATATTGCAGGCGGGCTCTTTCCCCTTGGAAGAGCAGATGGGCTCTATCCCCTTGGAAGGGACGGAAAGGGTACCCACCTCGTGGTCGCCATCGATGAGGTATGACTTGGAAGCTGTGGATCCCAAACCAGCATCGCAGAACGTGTCCTTCAGAAATGACAAAAGGGGCTCGATGGCGATGTAGGATGGAAAGTTGTTGACATCTATCCAGAGGAGATCAACGGCGGGGCCATGGATGAGATCGACGGCGATTGAACCCTAGGGGTTAGAGGTGGGCCACTTAACCAGTGACATAGCCCGCCTCAGGCCGTCGTTGTCGATGACCTCGATGTCGTAGCTGGCGGCCCAGACATGCCCGCACACTATAGCCTGCTGCATAGTGCCTCGCGCCATTAATGGCCGTCAGCTTCCTCAGCGACGTTGGGCGAAGAGACCATGATACACCTCTTTTGGGACAGTTGCTCCTCACGCTCAACGGGAAGCGTAGCCTGGCTTAGGCTGCGACGCTCTGGAGTGGGGGACGGGGATGGGATGGGGTTTTTTTGGGAAAAGGGGTGTTTGGCAGGCGTCATCTAAGAAACTCAGGGAGACCTTGGTATGGAGATCGGTGGGTAAGCTGCACGGGCAAACCGGCAGATGTAGACAATGGAGGTCTTGCGGCGGCGGTGGCGACGGCGGGGACCTTGCTAGGGTTTCGAGTGAGGTGGGTGTGTGTGTGTGTGCGCGCGCGCGCCGGAGGAGGTTTCGGTGTGTGTGTCTGGAGGGGGGCGGGGGTGTGTTTGAGGAAATGACATGGGTACTGGAAATTTTACTATGCGGGAATGAAATGGCGAGGCTATTAATTTTTTTGATGATATTGCATCGCACATGGTCCGGGCATAATAGCCGTGTCTTATGAAACAGGAAAACCCTCGAGGCGGGCAGATATATTCTAGGGGTAGGCGGGATTGGAAACAAGAAACATCGCACACAGTCCAGAGATAACAATGATGTGTTATGAAACAGAAAAACCCTCGAGGCGGGCAAATATTTTTCAGGGGAAGGCGGGATTGGGAACAAGAAACATCGCACACGGTCCGGAGATAACAACAGTGTGTTATCAAACATAAAAACCCTCCTCGAGACGGGGAGATACTTTCTAGGGATGCAGGTGGGATCGGGAAGAAGAAACATCGCACACAGTTCAGAGATAAAGATTGTGTGTTACAAATAGAAAAACCCTTGAGGCGGGCAGATAGTTTTGAGAGGGGGAGCCTTTGGAGCCCAATGTACCGTGCAGATGTGTGCGTGACAGGGGCACCGATGTGGATGGTTGTTTGAGTGAACCGTGTCTATTGCGTCATCCGACTTGTCTAATGTTCATAAATTTGGCGAAAAATGACGCGAGAGAGGGTCAGAACACGAACACAGTTGCATGTGGACCAAATTTATATGTATGAAAAGGGTGGTTTGATTTTCAAATACCAAATGCAACTTCGATGTCGACCTATCTCGCAAAGCGCACGGTATTGCTTGCCCCCTCGTGTCGGCATGAAGGGAATCCTAAGCTATGAATGCATGCCCCACCCCCCCACCCCCACCGCCAACCGAGGCTCACCTAGCAAAGTGCAAAGTAGCTAGCAGCCCCCTCCCTTGTGTC
>NC_057798.1:797551064-797555742 GCF_018294505.1 Triticum aestivum | reverse complement strand
AAGGGGATCCTAAGCTATGAATGCGCCCCCTACCGAGGTTCACCTAGCAAAGTGCAAAGTAGCAGCCACCCTCCCCCCCACGCACACACTTTTAGTCGGCGGGCCATAGAGGCATCTCACCAAGATTGATCATAAAACGGACCAAGAATAATCCACCTTGGTCGTACAACCTCTCTCTTGTTGCTGGTCAAAGTGATGGTTGTCCATGCGACCCCAGATAGTCTAGCTCGCCAATAATCATGCAAGTAGCTAGTTGCCGAAGAAAACAACTGCATGTGTGGATCAGGTGTGTTTTAGTACATAATGGGACAACTTTGATGTGTCACCGTGATTTTGAATTAGAAATCCCCACATGGAGTGAGGGTTACATTGATGATGCATATGTATGTTACACCACACTTCAAGCCGGCGACGGGGATTCATGCATGCACGCATGCATAGTATATGAGATCAAACTTTAATTAGGTCAGAATCTCACCATGACCTGTACTACGATAACACAAACCAAATGAAGAATCAGCCATGGTAACCTATCTTGTTGTCAGTCAAGGTGATCGTGGATGTCCATGCGGGCCCACAAATATATATGCTTGTCGCCGATAAGAGAAATTTGCTTTTAGTTTTTTTTATCCAAGTGAGATATATCGCATCATTAATTTTTTTTATCCAAGAGGGAGTGTACCGTTCGAAGACAACCACTACATGCATATCTATGGAGGTGATGCGAGCATGCATGTTTGGATACCATTTCAATACATTGATGTGGCGCGTGCGTCGAAAATTGTACACTCTTCCCACACAGAGCGAGATTGGTTCATGACGCGTCGTTGTACTAGCCACTTTGACTCGATGGGAGGGATTTATGCGTACACATGCATGCGTGTGTGCTTATATATACCGTATTTACAAGCAAAAAAATAACCCCCTCCTAAGTCAAATTGACCACTCTAGTTGTGAGGCAAAATGTAGTGATGGACTAAGCGGGTCCACAAATGGAAAGTATCAATATCGCTGATAACCGCTTAAGTGGGTGCGAGAGGACAACCACCAGCGCTTTGCAAGTGGGCCAAACATATGTTGAATATAATACCTAAAATGCAAAACTTTGATGTGCCACACATGCCTCAGAAACCGTAAACCATGCACCCACACAAAGCGAGGTTCATGAAGCGTACTATATATGATGGTCCCCTTCCCCCTCTTCGAAGCATACTATATGCTCCTACCGTAATACAACCCAAAATGAATCCTCATCGATGGTGAAATTAATTATCCTCTTCTGATGTAGGTCAAAGTGATGCACATGCATCCACGATGGCCTCATGGATCCACAGATGGAAGCGCCACACGTGAGTGTCCAAGCTAGGATAACCACGCCTTTCATGCGTGTGGCGCAAAGAGGTGTTGTGCGATGTTTGAATAGCTATTTTCACAATTTATTTAGTTTGTTTTTTGTACTGAACTTCTAAAAGGTTCTCGAAAAAGGGGTAATTTTTTCTGGGCCTATTTGACTTTTTCACTATTTTGAAATAAGAAAAAGATCCAAATTATGCAATTGAAACAAGTTCTTGCTAATGGAAAAAATGTTTGACTTTACTTCGATTTAGAATAGAGTGCTTACTTTAATTTCTCAAAATAATTTGAGGGTTCCTTTTTAGTTTGAAAAATATTCTGTAAAAAAATGAACCGTTTTTGTTTGGGTTTTGTTGTTAGCTTCTGATAGAATGCGTCTTATTTATCTCGAAGAATTGGAACGAAGTCTATTTTCATGAAGTTTTTTGAAAAAAATCCAAAAAGCATTTTCTATTAATCCATGGAATACACTATTGTAGTAGCTGAAATGGCGGATTCACCATATATATACAGCCGGTCTATTTTACTAATATTAGTAGAATAACTATTCTGATAACACTTCCACACTGCACGCTCAACGCAAGTGCATGTCATTGTTTGAACCAAGTGTGCTGCAGTACTCAGGTGAGTGAACTTCGTGTCGGAAAAAAACTGCACGCATTGTTTTTTTGGTACTGTTTTCGCTCTAGTTTTTTAACCGTTTGGCGGAACGATGGGGGGTAATATATCATTGGAAAGCTACGGATTAGGCGCAACTTCGCCATGTTTAACACTTTTCGAGATTCCTCACGGTTTAAGAGCAGTTTCCAAAACGGTGTGCGCCCAGCGAGTGACAGCAAGCGTATTTTCGCGTTTTTTCGCAAACCACTTATCGTAATGAAGCAAATGAGACGGTGTTGGAAAGATATCGTTGAGGCGCATCTTTTTCATATCTATTATTTTCTATAATTCGGTATGGTTTAAGAGAAGTTTCAAATTTACTACATCATGGAATTCTGTTTTTCAAACAATTCAAATTATCAATACTGTTTTCGCTCCAGATTTCTAACCGTTTGTTGAAACGAGGCATGTAATAGAGCGTTAAAAAGCTATGGACGAAGCGCAACTTTCATATGTTCAAATATTTTTGAGATATCTTACGGTTTTAAATTAATTTCGAAAATCGTGCGGCAGACAAGGAGTGGCTGCGGCCATTTTTTCGTAATTTATTTCAAACCGCTCGTCGGAATGATCCAAATGATATGTCGTTGGAAAGATATCGATGATGCGTAAATTTTTCATGTAGAACACCCTCTCTAATTCCTTATGATTTAAGAGTAGTTTTGAAATTACCGATATGCGGGCACTCTATTTTTCGCGACACCGAAATCGACGAAAGAACTGCATCAGATAGAAAAAAGCACTGCTTCAGACGGAAAGCCGCACTGCATCAAATAGTCAAGTGAACTTCATGATTTCTTTTGTCGGACGTAAATTTTCTCAGACGAGTTTCTGTTGCTTTTTTAAACTTTTTTACGGACGAGAGTGGACCGCAGAGACGAGGGCAAGTGAACTGCTATATATATCGAAGTGAACCACATTACTATCTTGTTGTTTCGCCAATTTTTTCGCACTTTCATGTTGGGCGCAAGTGAACATCATCACTCTCAAAAGTGAACCACATCCGAGGACCGAACCCACTGCAGACGTTGATGTAGTCAACTGAATTTTGAAACACATGAAACAAATTGCACCTCATACAGAAGGGTAATGAGCTGCTACACAAATTGGAGTGAAGTACTTTTTTTCTCTTCTTCAAACAAATTTATTCAAGACATCGGGTACTGTAGACGGGTGACTCGCGAACTGCACCAGAACACACAAAGTTTTAGACAGCACACCGCAGCACTACACAGCAAATCTCACATGAAATTAAACTATTAACCTCAGTGCTATCCTAGCTGAAGTGCAGCAGGGTACTCTGACGTGACGTATTGCACCAAAGTGCTCTATTTATGTTTTCACATTTTTGTTGTTCTCCCCTCTGCTGAAAAAGAAATAATAGCCAACTGAACCCCTTCGACATAAACCATAAACTGACAACATTTGCTGCAGCGAACCTCTTCAAAAGAATCGAACCCATGTCCTGCAAAAGAGTGTATACTGAACTGAATCACAAAACAGATAAAATCAAGAACTACAGATGCATTTAAATTTTTCTTCAACAAGTGAACTATAGTGCCTGGGGCGAATTCACCTATGTGGACCGATGCGACCCATGTCTCTGTCGGCAGCCAAAACTGAGGGATGGAGGTGTTGACAGCCAAAAAGCTGGAGCATCACCTCTAAAGTGCACTGCATGCACACTCGCCGGAGGACAGTGGCACATAGCAAAACCAAACTGATGTGCAACCGGGGGTGGAATCTTGCTGCTTGCTGACGCATGTGGTGGCCACAACGTCGATCGTTGACCCCGATGACGACAAGGGGCACACACTTGAGAGGGAGCGAAGGGGCGGCGGAGGGATCTTGGCAAGATGGGGGTCACCAGTTCCCGTGAACCACAAGTCACACACCATCGTTCTCCTTGTCGTTTTTGTCAGCGCCACCGCACTGTACGTCTACACACCGCCGAACTACACACAGGAAACAAGATGGGTTAGGAAGATGTGGTGTTCGGTGGGTGAGCACTTGGGATGAGAATCCAAGGAGTCGGGGTGGTGGTTGCCATTGGAAGAGTGGGTGCTGCGGGGTTGGGGTAGGGTGGCCCGTGCACCGGCGGGGCACTGTGCCGGCAAGTCTCGAGGAAGACAGGGTCACCGTGGGCCAGGAGTTAACGAACTGCACGGCGTCCTCCAATTGTTGTAACAGGGGAATAGGGGCGGTGCTCACCTGAGGATCCCGCCGGCGGACGACCAGTTGAGCTTGCTGGAGGCGGAGCCGTTGATGCTGTCATCGCCAGCATGCCCACGAACTGCTTGACATTAACACCCAAAACCGCATCTCACGCAGCCGAGCTGCACATCCACGGGCGCCGGACAACATCATGTGGACTCTTGACTTCACGCACAATCCCTGCTGCCGTCGCCACCGTGTACCTCCTAGCACATCGTTGCCGTCCTAGGAGCAGGCATCTAGCCCATATCGCGCTAGCCATTGGAGGGAGCTGGCACAAGAGGAAGATGGCGCGTGGTGAAAGATGGGAGATGAAGGGAGGTGGGGCGGGATCCCGCCAGATCCGGTAGTTGCCGGGCGGGGCATGGCCGCCGGAGGTAGTTGGCTGGGCGGGGGCCACGACCCTGTGCGGCGCCGGCGGCGGGATAGGAAGGCGGGGCAGGGGAGGCTG
>NC_057798.1:797548653-797550743 GCF_018294505.1 Triticum aestivum | reverse complement strand
GGCGCGGTAGGGGGAGGGGCGGGAGGTTGGTGGTGGTGGTGGGGTGGGGCGCCGCGGTTGTCGGGTCTACCCCGCGGTCACCGGCTCTCCGGAGGGGGTTGTGGGCGGCAGGGCTTGGGCTAGGTGGTGATGGTGATGGTATGGGGTGCCGATGGGGCAGGGGAGGGAGGTTGTGGAGCTCGCGGGAGTGGTGGGTCGTGGGAGAGGAGGGGTGGGTTTCTACGGGTATAATGTGCATTAAGAAGTTTTAGTACATTAATTGATTGATTTTCTACGGGTATAATGTGCAGAAATCAAATTCGAGCTACATGCACATGTGACATTGCACCTAAATTGATTGCAAAAACACATGTGTCTCACTGGGTGCATGTTTACTCCCCGTGCAACAAATTTCAAACAATGAGAATCTTGATTTTTAAATTCTAGTACAACGAAAACTTATTTGAAGTTCATGAAACTTATCGTGTTGTCATATGGACACCAATACAAAGTTGCATTGTACTTTTTTTGGTCAAATTTGAGACCAGTTTTGATGTAATCTTTATCTAATTACAAACGGAAGATTACTAATAATTGGGAACCAATATCCCAAACGGATTATTTATTCGAACCATGAGCGTTAGACCAACAATGGATACGTGTCAAGCTTCTGTTAAGCAAAAAATAGAGCGGCATCATTAATCATCCCGATAGAAAAACAATTTATGTGCCACCACGCGACCCGTGTACCATGCGAGCAGGCGTGAGTTGATGGGACGCATGCGAGCAGTCCGCCGTGCAGGCAGACCGGGAGGCGTTATTGCAGGTGCATGAATTGACGGAGGCGTGCTCGCTGCGCAGTGTCATCGGGAGGCATGCGAGTAACTGTGTGAAACGATGATAGGCATGCCGGCAGTCTAGTGCGTAGGCTCACCGGGAGGCGAGCCAGCGGTTTGACCTCTGCTCGCCTCTCTCCCACTACTCCATATTAATGGTGCGCCCGAATGGCCGCACGCCCCATCCTCGCCACACACACACAATCCCCTTTCTCCGCTTGCATCCTTGACGCCGCTCTCAGTCATCAAAGCCGTCAGTGTATGAGTATGCCGCCGAAGCGCCCCATCGGAGGGAGTCGTGATGTCAGGGCTGCTAAAGCACCGGAGCACGGCGTGGAGATGGAGACAGAGGATGTCGTCACCGCTGACGAGTTATCACTACTAGGAAAAACCTTATACACAGAATCTTACCAGCAACCCTCTTCAAACTACGACGCTACTGCTATTTAGCAGTAGCACGTGCAAGAAAAACGCGCTGCTGAAAGAAAAATAGCAGTAGCGCGTCCACTACAAACCGCGCTACTGCTATAATTACCATGACCTCGCTGTCAATCTAGTTATAGCATAGCGCCCTATTCAGCACTGCGCTACTACTATAGATGTTAGCAGTAGCGCATTTCTATAAAGCTCACTACTTCTAAGTTCAGTCCACAAGTTTAGTCCCACCGCGCTCCGCGAAGAGGGTGTTTACTAGCTTAAATATGTTACTTCTCAAACTATCACAACCACTTGGTCTTCATTGAACTCTATGTGTAGAATTTGTGGCCGCAATATGAGTCTTCTCCGGTTCCTATCGGAGAGGACTCATATTGACAATTAAGATTGTACAAAAAAAATCATTGATGGCCAATGTATTTTTGCATTGATAGACAATGTATTTTTGCGTGCTTACACTTAGCAGTAGCACGTATACTAGCCCAGCGCTACTGCTATTCTCCTTAGTTGTAGCACTTTTTCGTACCCGCGCTACTACTAACCTTATCTTATTTCCCCATGTGGCCGACCGTTTCTCTCACTCACTCTCCCTCTCAGTCTCTCTCGCCCGGGCCGATACCCGTCATTGTCCGTTGTTGCCGCCGCCGTCGTCCGTCCGCCACCGAGGTACTCCCTCCTTCCATCCCTCCTCTTCCCACCATGCCCTCCTCCCTCCGCCCGCGGCCGCGCCCTCCTCCCTCCCCTGCCGGCAGCCCTCCTTCCACTGCCCCTCCCTCCTCCTCCTCTCACCGCCCCTCCCTCCTCCTCCTCCGACCGACCTCTCCCCCTCCTCCGACGGCC
>NC_057798.1:797524249-797548437 GCF_018294505.1 Triticum aestivum | reverse complement strand
TTGTCTCTCTTCTTTCAAATTGTAGGTAATTTAAATGTAGATTTTAGAATGTAGACATCGTAGACTGTAGGTTTTTTAATAGAATATTTTTTTGACTATTTTAGGTGTTTTGAATAAAATAGAAGTAAGAAAATTTAGGGTAGAACTAGGGTAGTATAATTTTTAGCAAGTGTTTAATAGAAATAGTTTATTTAGTAAGTGATTAATATAACTAGTTTATTTATATTAAGTGCTTAATAGAATTAGTTTATTTAGTAAATGCTTAATAGAACTAGTTTATTTATAGTAAGTGCTTACTAGAACTAGTTTATTTAGTAAGTAGTTAATAAAACTAGTTTATTTAGTAAGTAGTTAATAAAACTAGTTTATTTAGTGTTAGGATTATATATAAGATATTTTCAAATGTTTTTTTTCAGATTTTCAACCATTGAAATGCAATGACCATCGATAAGTGGCCTATGTTTTGCCGGAGTGTTGATTAATTTCCGTTCCGACAAATTTGAACCGCTCGATATGTCCTTTTTTAGCGAAGGTCATGCCGGATTTTTTGGGTTTTGTCGTAGAGTTATAATCTTTCAATTTTGAACACAGGAGATGTCTGATGACGATGGGAACCCGGAGTGGGGGTACTACTACGATGAGCGGTGTGTGTGCGACAGGTTTCTTCAGCTGCAAAATGATATGATTTTCACCGTGAAGCTGGAAGAGACCTTCGATGTTTGTACAGTATGCAATGACAAGCATTTCATCGTAATTAATATCATCACTTCTGCTTCTTTTGTTCAGCATGTAATTTATAGATATTTTTTCAATTTGATTAGTACATCCCGTGCCATGCTAGACCATATGTATTGGAGAAGCTTGGTTTAGGTTTAGATGACTTTGAGAATTTGGAGACGAGGAGGGCTCACTTAAGAAATAAACATGGTTATGAGTTTCTTGTTAAGTTCTACAATGCGGTCGATCGCTCCCATTTCGGTTGCTCTAAATGGAAAGCTCTCTGCAAGGCATATGGATTTGAGGAGGGAATGCGAATAAGATTTGATATTTGTCCTGAAGATTATGATTATGATGATAATATCGATATCTGGGTGGATGTGGATATGCCTCCAGTTTTACCTAGATGTGAGTTTGTCAAACTAATTTGTTAAGTTCAATAATTTATGTTGTTAATTTAAAAATATTTGTTGTTCGCCCGTACTAAACTTATTTATTTATAATTGTCAGCTTATTTCTTATCTTCAAGAAATACTCGGAAGTTAGTAGACATCACATACTACAGCTATGACTCCAAGCTTAATTGTGAGGAGAAAGGTTATCTTGTCTCATTTATAGAAGATGTCGAGGCCTTCAAAACCAGTCAATCTATCAGCCCAAATTATACTAGATACGTGCCACTAGTCGATAAATTGCTTGATGGTAACTTGATTGCCAAAACCTTGGTAAAATTTTGTTAATGATGGTAACTTCATTGCATAAATTATTCTTAAGTAAACTACATTGCTAACTATATATGTTACTATTTTGTTTTTGAACAGAGGCTCCCGAAGCAGGTTGTGCCTGACATGCTATTTACCGAAGGTGATATGCATATGGTTAGCTTACGACCAACTCCTTCGAAGGCTTACCATAATGCATACTTGATTTCTTCAAATGATGGAAGGCTCAAAATCAAAGAATGGAGCAAAGTGATGAATGCGCACACGCAAATAATTGGAGACAAAATGAATGTGAGCAAGCCACAAGTTGGACATAGGTTTATGTCCATTCTCCATTATGGTGAAGGATCGGTTTATCTGTTTTACGGTATTTTAGCTAGGAGGGAGGAGTAGGTTCTAAGTATTAAGAAAAATTAGTTAGTGTTGATTATATATGACTACAATGTCTTAGACTTGATGGTGATGCTGAGTAGGAGTAGTGATTATGAGTACTATGATGATGATGAGGAGGAGTTGTTATTATAACTAGTGACGAAGTTGTTATATGATGTCTCATCATGGACGAATATGATGATTATGAGGAGTTATATGACAATGATATATTATTATGATAAGTTGTTAATCATATTATGATGATGATGATGATGATAAGTTATTATGTCACTGGGTGAAAGAACCGCAGATTAGTTTCAAATGGGTGGATCCAAAGTGAGCATTGGTTACTTTGGATCCATGCACTTGAAACTAATCCAAGGTTCTTTCACCTAGTGATTTAATAACTCATTTTGATGTAAAAACAATCTCTAAATTGCTACTGTATGAAAAATTGTATACAGGTGTATGAATATGACCTAAAATTCAAAAGAAATAGAATATAATAGTAGTAGTGGTTGTTTCCCAAATCGCTGCTAGTAATTAGCAGTAGCGATTGGCTTTGAAAGCTCTACTACTAAGTAGATATAGCAGTAGCGAGGGCCTATAGGTGCTACTGCTAAGCTCTAGTTGTAGATCCGTATCAGTAGCGCGCTTACCCGCGCTACTGATAGGCCAAAAACCAGCGCTACAGCTAGGCTTTTCCCTAGTAGTGTCCCTAATTCAAAATGGGCCTCACAACCCAGAAATAGCTCATAGAGGGTGACATAACCCGCAATGTATAGGATGGAGGCAGGAGTAAAGCTGTGCAGTTGGAGGCCGTAGTACACCAGAAGGCCTCGGAGGAATGGGTTGATTGGAAATCCCACGCCTCTCAACAAGTAAGGAACAAAGCACACTCGTTCCCCCTGGATGGATTGGGCAGGCTCTCCGCCTAAAACCCGTCGTTGAAGGAAGTCAATTCTTCTCGAACGGGGGCTATATCTGCTGGGGTAAGAAATCCGTATGTCTGCAACTTCACTAGCTGACTTTGGGATACGGAGCATCTCTCCCAATTGCCTTTTTCGGGGCCATGGGGATGGGAGGAAGAGCTGGGAGCACTGGCCATGTTGGAATGGTTTCTCCTAGCAAGCTCTGAGGATCCCTCACTTAGTGTGGAATGGATATGAAAATCCCTATCTCTTTAAATAGATGCCTTTCTTACATGGACAGGGTGATATGTGCAAAATTGCCCCGACCTCTCGTATTTGCTCGACACATGGAAGATGAAGACGGGAAGGTGTGGAAGCCGATGAATCGGCAGTAAATGGAAGGCCAACTGCTCTTTTAATCAGGTACTTTGAAGAAATTGGAGGAGGAACCTGCCTTGCAATGCCGAAGACAATCTGCGCGCCGGACACCTCGTCATTGAAGCCTGGTTCGGGGGCAAATGAGGGAGTCCTGGATTAAGGGTTCCTCGGACAGCCGGACTATGTGACATGGGCCGGACTGATGAGCTGTGAAGATACAAGATCGAAGACCCTCTCCCGTGTATGAATGGGACTCTCCTTAACGTGGAGGGCAAGCTTGGCGACCGAATATGAAGATTCCTTTCTCTGTAACTGACCTTGTACAACCCTAATCCCCTCCAGTTTCTATATAAATTGGACGGCTTGGTCTATAGAGAGAATCATAATCATACATGCTAGACTTCTAGGGTTTAGTCCTCACGATCTCGTGGTAGATCAACTCGTGTAATACTCTTATTCATCAAGATCAATCAAGCAGAAAGTACGGTATTACCTCCATAGAGAGGGCCCGAACCTGGGTAAACATCATGTCCCCCGTCTCCTATTACCATCAACCTTAGACACACAGTTCGGGACACCCTACCCGAGATCCGCCGGTTTTGACACAGACAGCAGGTGCGGGAGCTGGTGCAGGAGCTGGTGTGGGAGCCGGTGCAGGAGCAGGTGCCGGAGCAGGTGCTGGTGCAATGTTAGTCGAGCTTCTCCCGAAGAGGTTGGAAAGGGGAAAGTCTGTTGCCTCTTTATTTGGATTTTGCCTGCTCGAACTGACGATAGCCGGAACCAAGATACCATACGAAGCTGCAAACTTCTTCTCAACCACAATCTCAACCTTCTTGTCGATGTTTTCTCCATTTAACCTTTGTCTTTCCTTTCTCTCCTCCGTGGTCTCACGGTAGTACTTCTTCCACGTGGTGCCTGATCTGACGTCGTGCACGCGTCCATACGACGGCCGAGTGTCCACCGGGAGTCTTTTCCTTATGTTCAAAGCCCGGTTGAATGGGGTGTCCCACTTGGGCCTTGCCAACTCCTCAGACAGCGAGTCGCTTTTGACAGCGTGTCTGCAAAAGGAACAAGAATCGTTTACAAATATGACTAAACATGCAGTCAAATTGATCAGAAGCTAAAATTACCAACAGTCTCATGAACTCCGTCGTGACCGTGATCGTCTCGAAAACCTTCTTCTCTGGGTCCCAATGGTACCGAGCCCTAAGGACGTCACGCTCCTGCGGGACGGTGAACTCCGCCAAGTAGTCTGTGATGCCAAGACTTTTGCGTTCCGCGTCTCCTTGTCCCATATGGACATCTTCCCCGCGTAACCACGGCTTCTGAGGTGGTGGCACCCAATGTTCCTCTCTTGAAGCCCCTGCATGTACTTCGACTTTTCTTTGGCAGCTTCGGCAACGCAATCCATCTTGAATATTTTAAACTACTCTTCTGTAATTGTTGGATTATCCTTTACAATCTCGCAGTAGGGTTCCTTTTTGTCGATGATCCTTGCTTTCACCCTTAATTTCCAGGCGGCCAACGGATCGCTAAATTTGCTCATGGGGCGTTAGTTTATCTTCTTCATTGATGGGTCTTTCTCTGGATCAGTATATTTGGTTTCATCATGGCCCAGGAACAAGAATACCTGGTGCAGCTTCATTAGGAGGGAGTGCTTCATATTTGGTATTTTCTTTAGTTTCTCATCGTTGATGGTGGCGGTTGTCCATACAATGCGGCCTATTCGATTGATGTAGCACGCACACGCTTCCACAGGCTATTTTGGCTCAAAATAGCCGCCATCCACCTCCGTGACCACTAGTCTAGTACTGAGGGGCTGGTTTGGGCGTCGACGTCTGAGGTAGTCCTGGACTAAGGGGTCCTCGAGCGACCGGTCTATTGGATATGGGCCGGACTAATGGGCCGTCAAGATACAAGGCAGAAGATCACTTGTTGTGTCCGGTGTGGACTCCCATATGCGTGGATGGCAAGTTTAGGTGTTCCGATATGTTATTTCCCTTCTGTTAAACCGAATTTGTACAACCCTAAGCCCCTCCGGTGTCTATATAAACTGTATGGTTAGAGCGAAGGCAGGATCATCTCATAACATTACTAGGCTAGCCAAGCTAGGGTTTAGCCACAAGGATCTCGAGGTAGATCAACTCTTGTGATCATCATATCTCTCGAATATAATCAAGTAGGAGTAGGGTTTTACCTCCATTAAGAGGGCCTGGACCTGGGTAAACACTTTGTCCTTTGTCCATTATTACCATTGATCTCTAGATGTACAACTTGGGACCCTCTATCCGAGATCCGCCGGTTTTAACACCAACATTGGTGCTTTCATTGAGAGCTCCGATGTATCGGCGAGAACGGGATCGATGGCTCATCTCTTTGTCAAAGATGATGGTTCGTCCAGGGAAACCTTTCTCCCCGGACATGTTTTTGTGTTTGGTGGCTTCGTGCTTCGTGCCAACTCCATTAGCAAGTCGACAGTTATGCCCCCGGCCACCAGGTCAGGTTGGGGAACCTGAACTACATCACGGACATCCGAGGAGATCTAATCTTCGAAGGGTCCGTGGCCTCGGTTGCTGCTCCCTGTCTCCGTGAAGAAAAATCTCTAGATTCTCTGCTGGACCTTGTTCAAGGGTCAATCCATACACCTGCCTCGGCCTTAGATCCAGGGCAGATCGCATCGTCCGAAGATAGGAGCATCATCCCCGCCAGACTCTCTCCCTTTGTGGAATACCCTACCGAAGACTCTGATATTGACATCGACCTGCCTCTGGTTGTTTGCTCCGAACTACCGAGGTCTGCACTGGTCGGGCCCAATCCGGCACCTCGTGCGGAACTCAGCCCCGCAGACCCGGAGCCTTCTATCTAGCTTTCGCTCTTAGACGAAGCATTGGGACTAATATAGTCTCTCGCCATTATGGAGCCTTTACCTCCAGATTGCACCCAGCTTGAGCTAGGGGCTGAGAGCGGGGAATTTTATACCCTACCCACCACCCACTTAATAGCCACTGTCAAGGATTTAACCGACATGCTAGACTATGCGTCCGAAGACATCGACGGTATGGACAACGATGCCGACGCAGTAGTAAATCCGGCCCCACTCGTCACTAGGCGTTAGACGTCCACTACGAAATACACATGGTGGACACTCCTGATCAAAAGGACGATGATTGTGATCAGAACCCCGAGGAGGAGAAGCCCGTCGACAAGCCACCAAAGCGTCAACGTCAGCGACGCCGCTCATGATCGCATTGGGCGAGGGATAGTAATACCGGCACCAGCGACAATGAAACTCTGGATGATACCGAAGATTCCGAGCACCCTATCTAGCCCACATCCATTCAGGATGAGAGGGAATAGGGGGAGCATAGCACCGAAGAGACTGATCACAAAGATGCGGAAGACAACATCTATATTCCAGAATCCGAGGAGGAGGGTTTCCTTGGTATCGAAGACTTCATCGTCCTAGAGGAACCCCTCGACCAAGAATGCTTCAAGCGACAGCTGATCGCCATAGCGCAAAGCCAGTAAAAGAAACAACAGTGGCTCGAAGCTGATTAAGACACGCTCAATGATAGGTGGACTAAGGTACTGGCCACCGAGGAGTACGAACACGAACGACTTACCAAAAGTTACCCTAAGCGCAAGCTGCTGCCCCAATTCGAAGATGAGGCCCTTGAGCCAATACCGTCGAAATACAATCAGGCAGATCAACCAGACGGACCACCACATGGAAGGGATAATGCGGCATATCAAGCCGAATACAAACCCGCACCCCCTCGCCGTAGAGGCAAGGAGACAACGGCGGAGGGTTATACATATGACCTACAAAGAGACATGGCTTATAAAGCTGGTCAGACAAGATCGATCTATGGATCGCGAGGTCGTGCCCCAGCGCGAGACAACGGCTATGAAGCCTGGCGTGATGATCACTACTATACTCGAGATCAGCACTGAATTCAGATGTCATCTGATCTCCTCCATGGTATTGCGCAATACAGAGGAACCGCACATCCTTTCTGCTTCACCGATGAGGTAATGCAGCACCAGTTTCCGAAATGGTTTAAACCCATAAACATCAAACAGTACGATGGAACGACGGATCCGGTCATCTGGATTGAAGACTTCCTTATCCACATTCATATGGCCCGTGGAGATGTTCTCCACGCCATCAAATGTCTCCCCCTCAAGCTGAAAGGATCAGTAAGGCACTGGTTAAACAGCCTCCCTGAAAACTCTATTAGGACTTGGGAGGATCTTGAAGATGCTTTTTGGGCCAACTTTCAGGGCACTTATGTCCGGCCGCCGGATCTGGAAGATATGAGTCACATAATCCAACAACCTGGCGAATCATCCCGTAAGCTTTGGAATCTTTTCCTAATTAAGAAGAATCAAATCGTGGCCTGCCCGGATGCCGAAGCCTCGACACCTCGGGCAGGAAAAGCCAAAGACCATGGCGGCCTTAACCACACTTATGACTCGCTTTTGTGCTGGTGAGGATAGCTGGTTAGCTCGTAGAAGCAACAACCGAGGAGACCCTGGCACTTATGAGGCCAAGGATGGGAACGGCAGGCCATGCCGTAGTTAAAACAAACGTCGGAGTAACACTGACGATGTAGATGACATGACAGTCAACGCGGGATTCAGTGGATCCAAATCCGGTCAGGGGAAGAAGCCTTTCAAATGCAACAGGGACGGTCCATCTAGTTTGGATAAAATCCTTCAGAGACCCTGCCAGATTCATGGCACACCCGATAAGCCTGCTAACGACACCAACATGAACTGTTGGGTCTTCAAACAGGCCGGTAAAATATATACCAAACACAAGGGGAAGGGACCTCCAAGCGAAGATGATGATGAGCCCCGTTAGCCGAACACCGAGGGGCAAAAGTAGTTTTCCCTCGAAGTAAAAACAATGAACATGATCTATTTCACTCACATTCCCAAAAGGGAGTGCAAGCGCACACTAAGGGACGTCTATGTGGTAGAGCCTGTCGCCCCCAAGTTTAACCCATGGTTAGCCTGTCCAATCACTTTTGATCGCAGGGATCACCCAACCAGTATCCGTCATGGCAGTTCGGCCACCTTGGTTCTTGATCCAATTATCGACTGATACCATCTCACCAGAGTCCTCATGGACGGGGGCAGCTGTCTCAACTTGATTTATCAAGACACTGACCGCAAGATGGGCATTGACCTATCATGAATCAAGCCCAACAACACGACGTTCAAAGGGGTAATACCGGGCGTGGAGGCCCGGTGCACGGGTTCACTGACTCTGGAGGTAGTATTCGGATCCCCAGATAACTTCTGCAGTGAAGAGCTAATCTTTGATATCGTCCCCTCCCGCAGTGGTTATCACACACTGCTCGGACGAACTGCTTTCGCCCGCTTCAATGTGATCCGGCACTATGCTTACTTAAAGCTCAAGATGCCTAAACCCTCTGGCATTATTACAATCAATGGAAACATGGAGTGCTCAATTTGTACTGAAGAGCACACCGCGGCCCTTGCAGCCAAGGAAATACGTCCAATGACACACCCAAACTAGTGTGGACCGCCCACCATAGCGACAAATTGACGGGCCCGGACCTTGATTAGGAGTTCGGCCTCCGACAACTGTCCCATAATCTTGTGGCTTAAGTTCCGCACGTACATAACTATGCACTCAAATACCTTGGGCAACAACGGAGGCACACTGCGTGAAAAGTACACAATTCGGCTTGACCATATTTGGACTTCATATGCGTTTCTTTACCACAGGTTCATCAAGAGCCTTATTTATCATATGGTTGTATGAAGGATCCTCTTGAGGCCAGCATTTCACGACCATGCCCACCTGTTGAAGGACTTATTGCTAAGGAGGAATGGCGCAGAAGTGCGGTATTGTGTCACTGGAGTTTTTTCCAAACTATTACTTTGTAAGCCCTGTGTTAGACTTTCCCCTATGTAAACCTTTTTTTTCATGCATATAGCATGACTTCAGTATTCATGGCATTATCTATCGAAGCACGCATGGACGTTTTGATAAGGTTATAAAGGAAACAGATGATCACTTACATTATCTTCTCATCGGTATTTCCTCCTTACTTTTGGTGGACATGTGTGCTTTGGTGCGGCCTGTATACCAGGGGCTGTATTCGGCCCCGCCAACTCTTAAAAGTCCAAATACCTATAGGAAACTCTTAGGCGTCTCGGATATTGCATTATATGCATCATCTCCGAATCATGTCTTTGGTCAATAGTTGGGTTGCCCGGCTCCTGTGTTTACCACCTTACGTTCCGCAAGTTCGGCTAAGGTAGTAAAGGGAGAACTACTGCGATTGTATTTCTGGTTTATCTGGTCAAGTAACGTAGTAGAGAAAGTCGAAAACTGATTGTCATGATATGCGAGAGCGGGTCATCAATCTGGTGACTTAGTGTCATACTCCAAATCATTCGTGATTTATGCCGTGTTATACAAGGGGCTAGGGGCTTGACCAACCACGTTGCAAGGGCACCATACTCCGGATTACCATTCATGCAACAACGGGCTAGTACTTAGCCCCACCTATGGACTCTTATGGCTAAGTGAAAGTACTGAAGCTGCATAGTCTGATTGCCTAGTTCACCTTGCAAGACGCCTCCTACATTTGACCAAGACGTTGGATAAAGTGCGGTCGTGCGATACCGAACACCCCTGTAATATTTACATGGGGGCAGAAGCCAACCACTAGTAAACTTTCAGATGTATAAACCGGCCAAACAGGATGATAAACTATTTATAAAAAAATAAACATAAATATATTACACATCTTGAGCCATTACACGACTCTTTCAAACCAGACTCAACTATTCAAATATGATGTCCTTGGTGCACTAGCCCTCTACTATACGAGCTCCCTCGAGGACCTCGTCAAAGTACCTCTCCGGCAGCCAGTGATCTTTTCCTTCTGGAGGCCCTGCGGTGGCAATCTTGGTGGTCTTCATCTTCGCCCATTGAAACTTGATGCAGCCGAAGGCCATCTGGGCACCTTCTATGCAGGATGACCGCTTGAGGGTATCGATCCGAGGAAGCGCATCCAATAGCCGCTTCACGAGTCCGAAGTGCCTGCTAGGTATGGACTCGGCCGGTCACAAATGGACTATTATGTCCTTCATGGCTAGTCCAGCCACCCTATGCAGTTCGGACAGCTGTTTAAGCTGATCACTAAGGGGCACTGGAAGTTCTAGCGCAAGGTATTACGACCAGAACAACTTATCAGTTGAGCTCCCCTCCTCGTCTTGGAAGAATGCTTTAGCATCCGCAATACTCCTCGGCAGATCCGCAAAGGCGCCTGGAGAACTCCATACTCGGGTTAGAAAAATGTATCTCCTACTAGTAAATCTACTCTGCATGATAAAGGCCTGACCAGCTGCAATCTGCCTTGCGTCTTGGATCTCCTAGCGAGCGCCCTCGGCCTCAACCTGGGCTTCCTTCATGCTCTCAATAGCTTTGGTGAGCTCGGAGGCTTGTTCCGAACTCTTTCGCTCTATGGACTCGCACTTGGTGATGGCATCCTTGAGCTCCTGTTCGACCTCCCACATCCGCGCCTCGTGTCTTCGGCGGGTGGTTTGCTCCTCCTCCAGCTCCTTAGCCACTTTGTATGCGGCCGTCTTGCTCACCTCCGTCTCCTTCTTGGCTTTGGCGAGGGTGCTCTTGAGGGACTCGACCTCGGATGCACCAACTATGAGCACATTTATAACATTTTCAGTAAGTCTAAATGACTAAATACACGCACAACTTTCGGGTATGTGATAGTGCCACATACCTTGGGTTTCATTGAACCACTTGTTGATGCGGTCGAGTTCCTCATCAGACAGCCTCAGCTTCCGATTGAGCTCGTCGATCTCTGCGGCCTCAGCAGTAGCCGCCAGCATTGACGCATGTCCAATAAATACAGTTCAATACACTATCAATTTGTTTTCGATCCTCTGTCCAGTTTGTTCTAATCCAGACAGAGTCTCAGGGGCTACTGTCTACACATGTGTTTTGCTTCACATATACATACATACATATATATATATGTGTGTGTGTGTGTGTGTGTGTGAGTGTGTTTGTGAGTGTGTGTGTGTGTGTGTGTAAGTGTGTGAGTGTGCGTGTGTGTGAGTGTGTGTGTGTGTACAAAAATGGGTAAGAATGTTACATTACTTACCTCAAAGCCTGTCAGCAGGCTGTGGAAGGCTTCGATTAGTCCGCCTTGTGTGGACCGAACCTTCTCTGTAACCGCACCCATCAAGGTGCGGTGTTCCTCCAAGATGGAGGCACGTTGCAGTGCCTCCGGCAGAGTGTTAGCGGCCTTTGGATTAAAGAGGTCGTCGATGGAGTTGTTGCTCCTCCCCCTTCTTTCGAAGGGGGGTGTTGGTCCGAACCCAGAACCGTGCTGGTCTCTGGGACGGTGTCCGGTGAGGGCCCATACTGTTAAGTCCCCACCCTTGGTGGTCATGGGGGCCATCGTGCCCTGCTCTACAGCGCCCGAGGTGTTGTCCTCATGCACTTTCTGGACGGTCTCGCCCGCCCCTCCTTTGCAAGGAGATGGCCTTTGGGACGACACCGCGGTGTCCTCCATGGTAGGGGGAAGGTGCGCGGGGGTCCGTCGCTCTCCACCTCTCCGGGCGCTAGAGAGTTTCCCTCCGAAGAGGAGGGAGTGGGGATATCTCGGGGATGGCTGAAAAGCAAAGAAGAAGTTTTGGTACGGTAGTGGCAAATTAAGCAACAATTGAACGAGTAAGTTTTAATACTTATGTTTCAGCGAAGGGCTTCTCCCTTTGGATCCTCTTCGGGCTGTGTTCGGACTCTGAGTTCGAACTATCCGAGGGGACCACACTCCCTTTCTTCAGCGTCGCCCCCTCTATGTTTCCGGAGGCCGTCCTTTTTACCCTCCTTGTCTTGAGGGGGGAGTCGCTCTCCACTTCTTCCTCCTCCTCTTCCTCCTCCTCTTCGTCCTCGTCTTCCTCAGGAGAGGAGACAACTTTGGTCTCTCCGGACACTGCTTCTGGAGGGCCTTCGTGGTGGGGCCCGTCCTTAGGCCCCTTTCCCTTCTTCTTGGTCTTCTTCTCCGGTGCCTGATAGGGCGCCGGAGCCAGCATCTCCTCTAGCTCGGGGATGATTGTGTCTTCGGGCAACGGAGCCGGACATTTAATCCACTCCGACTTCTTGGTCTAGCCCTACATAGAGGTTGGGTGGTCAGCTTCGTATTAATCGAACAGATAGACTAGGTATATCTTCAGAAATATCGAATATTTACTGGAGAGGCCAGATTGTTGGCGTTGAGCATAGTGTCCTCGGTCTCCATGGGCCAGTTCTTCTGCGCCTTGAAGAGAAGCTTCCACATTCCCTCGTGTGTGGTGCCGAGGAAGTGCTGCAGAGTCTGAAGTGCCTCCGGAATGGACTCCCACATGGGGGAAGCTCGGTGCTGGCAGGGAAGAATGCGACAGAAGAGCATAATTTGAATCACGTTGGTCAAACCATTGCTTTTGCCCAGCACGTTGGTTATGCGCATTTGAAGCTCCAGCACCTCTGTTTGGGACCCCAGTCGTTGCCCTTCACGGTCTAGGAGAGGAGACCTATGGGGGGACCAGTTCTCAAGTCCGGAATTGCCTCCCACTTAGTGTGGCGTGGCTCGGTGATATAAAACCACTCTTTTTGCCAGATCTTCACGGTCTCCACAAAGGCCCCTTTGGGCCAGGGTGTGTTTGGCAACTTGTTGATCGTAGCTCCACTGTAGTCCGCGTGCTGCCCGTCGACTACCTTCGGCTTCATGTTGAAGACTTTGAGCCATAGGTCGAAGTGGGGTGGACGCGGAGGAGAGCCTCACACACGATGATGAACGCCGAGATGTGGAGAAAGGAGTTCGAGGCTAGATCATGGAAATCTAGCCCATAGAAGTACATGATTCCACGAACGAATGGGTAGAGTGGAAAACCTAACCCTCTAAGGAAGTCGGGAAGGAAGACAACCCGTTCGCCAGGCTCCGGTGTGGGAATGACTTGACCCTTGGAGGAATCCTGGGCGCGATCGGTAAGGTACCCCGCACTCCGAGATCTTTAATATCCTTCTCCATAACGGAGGAGGCCTCCCATTTGCCTTTAGAGCCAGATCCGGCCCTCGTCGGAGGAAGGTGTGGTGGTGGTGAGAAAGACAGAAACATTTCGGGCTACGAGAGCTTGGAAGATTGGAGGGCTAAGGAGATGTGAAGGTGTGCGGGAGAAAGTGAAAATCTACTGCCCTCTTATAGGCGATTAAAATGCCAACCGCCCCCTACTCGTGCCTTGAATCTCTCTTGTTCCCTATAGAAGCGTGTGCATGATCGCCAATTCGATGGGACGTGCCAATGAGGCTTGGCCTCGAAACATGGAACGCGGGGTGTGAAAACGGTTCGAAATGCATTAGAGTCAATTTTGACGCTTCACGGAAAAAAGTTGTCAGTAAAAACATTATTCTTATTTTTGATATGTGTCCTTCCTTCGTGGCTAAGGGTTGTGTTTAAATATGCAAAGGCCGAACATAGTTCTTTTTGCGGAATAAGATAGATAGATACTATCCGGGGAACCCGCCTCGCAATGCCGAAGACAATCTGCGCGCCGAATACGTCGTCATTGAATGGTGGTTAAGGGGCTACTGAGGGAGTCCTAGACTAAGGGGTCCTCGGCGACCGGTGTCGGTGTCAAAACCGGGGATCTCAGGTAGGGGGTACCGAATTGTGCGTCTAAGGTCTATGGTAACAGGAGGCGGGAGACACAATATTTACCCAGGTTCGGGTCCTCTCTATCAAGGTAATACCCTACTTCCTGCTATATTGATCTTGATGATATGAGTATTACAAGAGTTGATCTACCACGAGATCATAATGGCTAAACCCTAGAAGTCTAGCCTATGAGGATTATGATTGTGTGTGTCTACGGACTAAGCCCTCCGGTTTATATAGACATCGGAGGGGACTAGGGTTGTACAAAGTCGGTTACAGAGAAAGGAATCTACATATCCGATCGCCAAGCTTGCCTTCCACGCCAAGCAGAGTCGTATCCGGACACGGGAGAGAGTCTTCAGTCTTGTATCTTCATAAACCAATAGTCTGGTCCATATCAATAGTCCGGCCGTCCAAGGACCCCTTAATCCAGGACTCCCTCAGTAGCCCCTGAACCAGGCTTCAATGATGAGTTGTCTGGTGCGCAGATTGTCTTCGGCATTGCAAGGCGGGTTCCTCCTCCGAATACTCCAAATCTTCCTTAGAACATAAGAAACGTGTCCGGCTCTGCAAAACAAATACTGCACACAACCATAGAGAGTATAATACTTCACGAGTCCAATCTGCTGACAACTTTTTGCAACATGACATAACGTCGACGCCCAGTTATTATTCGATTTTTTTTAGCCCACCACTCCGTATCTTGAGATGCGGTTCTATTGGCACGTCTTGTCAAAGCAGAGATCGTGTCCCCTTATTGCGGGATTCTCATCAATATGGGTATGGGTAATCACACCTTACCGTTTGCACGACCCTCGGGGATAAGCGTGTTTTTAGGGCAAGTGGGGAGGCGCTTGATATTCGCTGCCTTTATAAAGGGATATGGATCCAACTCTTTCACCCATGCCTTCTCTTTTCTTTCCCATTCTCGAGCTTGCAGCGCCCAAGCTCCCATCTCTTCGGCCCCCAAAAAGCACTCCAGCCATGTCAGATCCGGAGCACATGGCAAGTGGATGGCCTCCTCCGTCAAGGAGAAGGATATCAAGAAACTCCTGGAGGCCGGGTATCTGGCCAAGGAGATCGTGCACCGCATCCCGGCCGAGGGACAGATCATCCCCACTCCAGAACACCATGAGAGGGTTGAATTCCTCCCTCACTTTGTCCGCGGGCTGGGATTTCCTCTCCACCCATTCATCTGCGGACTCGTGTACTACTATGGGATAGATTTCCATGATCTATCCCTAAATTCTTTCCTCAACATCTAGACTTTTATCGTCGTGTGTGAGGCCTTCCTCCGCATCCCTCCCCACTTCCGACCGTGGATAAAAACATTCAATGTGAAGCTGAAGGTGGTGGGCGGTGAGCACGCCGATTGCAGAGGCGCCATGGTGAGAAAGATGCCCAACGTCACATGGCCATCTGGTACATTCAACGAGTCCGTCAAAGTGTGGAAACAACAGTGGTTCTATGTCACTGAGCCACGCGACACCACCTGGGTCGCGGCTCCTGAATTTTGATCCGGAGCCCCAATGCGGCTCATGTCCTGGCCCGAGAAGGGCCTGGACTGGTCTTCGTTAGACGAGCTGATGGTGCTCCAGGAACGTATCAAGAGCATGGGGGACAAGAATATCAAACTTGTCAACGTGGTCCAGGTGATGTTAGTTCGCCGGATCCTTCCATGCCAAAGCCAAACTTGCAATCTATGGGAGTTCGATCTGGCCAAGCACCAGACCCTGCTGGAGTTTTCGGCACAACGCACGAAAACATCTAGAAGGTGCTATTCAAGCCCAGCAAGTCGTGGCCACACTCGGCTGAGGATCGCGGCCATAAATTGGACCGTCCCGCAAGTTCGGTACGTCTTTACATGTTTTCAAGGTGTATCCTTTACTCGCATACTTGAGGGAAACACCTAATAATTCCCTAATGATTCTCCCAGGGCTGGACGAAGAAGGCGGAGCGGATTTACTGTCCGGCCCCGCTGCCCGAAGAACAAGAAGGCCCACTTCTGACAAAGATGCTGGTCCCGACGCCTTATAAGGCGCCAAAGAAGATGGCCAAGAAGGAGTCCAAGGAGACCAGGGGCTGTCTCCGTCGTAAGGGCACTTCGGACGTGGCATCCAAAGACAACGAGGCTCACTCCTTCGCCGCTGAAGAAGATGAGGAAGAGGAGGAAGAAGAAGAATAAGAAAGCCATTCCCCCCTGTGAGGGGGAGAAAGAAGAGGACTGCCTCCACGCGTTTGGAGGCCGAAGCGTCTAAGAAGGGGAAAGCTTCCCTTCCAGACGTCTCCACTGCGGCCACCGACAACAGCTCGGAGTGGGAACCCAGGGTCAAGCCCCTGGCCAAATTGTGAGTACTAAGAAACTCATATATCCGGCCTCATTATTGCATAGTATTAATATGTTGAATCACGCAATTTGCAGTCCGGCCAGGTCCAACATCGAGCGATCCTCATCGGAGGATTCACTGGACCCGGATGCGATGGACAGCGAGACTCTCCTGGTGGCCTCCTCTCCCAAGGCCATGGATAACACCGAGGTGTCGTCCCAAAGGAACTCAAGCCAGGGAGGGGATCAGGAGACCGTCAGGGCAGCGCCGGAGGATCAAAACTCGACAGACGGACACATGGGGAAGCAGACCCCCATGGACACTGATGGCGGGGGCCATACTGAATTCGGCCCCCAGCCGAACACAATTCCGGAGACCAATACAGCTCCAGAATCAGGCAAGCAACCTCCTTCAAAAGAAGGGGTGCGCCTATTCTGCCAGTGACCTCTGTCCACCCAGAGGCGCCGGATACTTTGTTGGAGGTGCTGCAAGGCGCTTCCATTATTGAAGAGCCACATACCCTTATGGGCGCGGTGATTGAGAGGATTCAGTCCATGGAAAGCGGGCTGACCGAAAACTGCACAAGCCTTCTAACAGGCTTTGAGGTAAGCAATGAAATTAAATATAAACAGAATGTCACAATATAGACAGTAGCCCCTGATACACTGTCCGGTGTTCCAAAAGAAATGCCATACAGAGGATCAAATAAGTTTCGCAGGAGACTAACTATAAAATGTCTATGTGAATAAGCAGGCGTCGTTATTGGCTGCAACCTCGCATATTGCTGAGGTCTCCGGACTGTAGCAGAGTTTGGAGCGGGCCGAGGAAGAGCTCGACCATGTAAAGAAACAACTGGAGGATAACCAAGGTATGGAAATAACCTTGTTTGTATCCAATACGAATGAATAATTTATTTTGACTAAAAAATGTCATGATATATATTAGGAGCGGTGACGGAGGTCGAAGCTCTCAAGGAGGCGCTAGCCGAGGCCGAGAAGAAGGCAGCCAAGGAGGAGGCTGCTCATGAAAAGCACGACACCAGGGTCTATGAGGTCCAACAAGAGCTCCAAGAAGTCATGAAGAAGTGTGAGTCCTTGGAGCAGAGTATTGCGGATAAAGAATCCAAACTCACCAAGGCTCGTCAATCCACACACGATGCCTGGGTTGAAGCCCAAGGCACCCTCCAGGAAATCCAGGAGGCCAAAAAAATTGCGACGGGTAAGGCCTTTATTATGCAGAGAAATATGTGAAGAGAACGTTCCACTTACGGACGTGAATTCGGAGTTCTCCTGGGGTGTTTGCGAATATGCCACGCAGCGTGTCCGCCGCCGGAGAATTCTATCAAGCCGAAGAGGGGAGCTCTATGGAGAAGCTGTTTTGGTCGCAATATCTTGTGCCAGAACATCCGGTGCCCTTTATCGATTAGCTGAAACAACTGGTCGAGATGCATAGGCCAGCCGAACTAGGCATGAAGTATTTAATAATCCGGCTATGGCCTGCTGAAGCTATTCCCAGCAGCTATTTCACACTCATGAAGCGGCTGGTCATTGCCTGCCCTCGACTTGATGCCATCAAGTGGTTGGTCTGCATTGAAGGCGCACGAATGGCCTTCGCTCGCGCCAAGGTGCACTGGGCGAAAATGGATTCCATGAAGCTGATGACCGAAGAACCACCCGCAGGGAAGGAGCACCGCGAGCCTGAGATGTACTATGACAGTGTCTTGGAGGGATCCCGCATTGTGGCGGAGCAATGTGCCAAGGGTGTTTTATTTCCATGAATACATTCATGTTATCCTGTGCTGTAATATGAAACAAGATCGTTATATAATATAATGCTTGTTATTTAAAATTTGACCTCCTGTGCGGCCGTTTTATATTAAATCTGAGAGTTGTCCAGTCGTCGACTTCAGCCCCCACATAGGAAGTACGGGGGTATTCGGGCTAAATCTAAACACTCTTTACTCCAGAGTTTGCTCCTTAAAGGAGGTGTTTAGCGCAACGAACCAAGCAATCAGACTATAAGGATTTATCACCCTCACTTAACCATAAGAGTTTGACAATAAAAATGTAGGCGCAGCCCCTAGTGTTCGGAAGTCCTAACTTGGGGTACTATAAACACCTAATCGGATAAAAACTTATTCGTTGCACGATGCATTATATATTGCACAATGCGGAAGAAATCGCTAAAGATTTTGTGACCTCTCGAACAGCTGACCAACTCTCGCCGTATCATGACAGTCAGTTTTCGGCTTTCTCTACTGAGGTGCTCGTCCAAAAGAACCAGGACACAATCACAGTAGTTCTCCCTTTACTACCCTAGCCGATATAGCGGAACGTAAGGTAGAAAGCACATGAGCCGGGCAACCCAAGTATTGACCCAAGACATCATTCGGAGCCGATGCATATAATGCTATAAGTTTGGGGTGCCGAACAACCGTAAAAGTCTTCGGTCTTTCTTGTCGTGTTATGGGGTACGATGAAGCCCCTAGCGGATTAAGGCGTACTAGAGTGTACGGTCGCAATTCACAAAAATATCAAAAAATGAAACAACAAGTTAGTGTCATATAAATAGAGCCGCAAATTGTTTCCATTGTAATTTAATAATACGTCGAAGCGTATGAGTACAAGTAGTGCGATAAACAATATGACTTCTGAACCTGCTTAGACAAGGGGGGAGCTGCGTGCGGGTCCGGAAATAGATAAAGTGATCATCAAGAAGAATATCTAGAGATTCCCTCGCGCATTCGAGCTACTTCCCTCCTTTGGTATGTCCATCCTTTGATAGGTCCGGCAATTAGGTCGCCAGTAACGGCCTAGACAAAAGTAACCTGAAAAGAAAAAGAACATGTAAAATAATGTGCGTCCAGGGGCGGTTGAGCCGCATTGTGGAACACAACCTAGCTGTGCCTCCGTCTATCCCCATGGTATTTTGAGTGCGTAGTTATGTACACGCGGTACGAACACCGCCGTTTGGTCGTGGTTGGGACGGAGGCCAAATGGCTAATCAAGCTCTTGACGAGCTAGACTGTCCCGCTGCACGGTAGTTCGGACTCGTTTGACAGTGTTCGGGAGCTTGGACGCCGAATTAAGGTTCGACCTGAAGAGGCCCCTCTATGCTTCTGCTGCGAGGACAGCTGTGTGCTCCTCGGTATGGAGGGAGCGTTTGGTGTTTCCACTAACTGTTATGATACCACGTGGACCGGGCATCTTAAGATTGAGATAAGCATAGTGTGGCACCGCATTGAATCAAGTGAATGCGGTTTGTCCGAGCAGTGCATGATAGCCACTGCAGAAAGGGACGATATCGAAGATGAACTCTTCGCTTTGGAAGTTATCCAGGGATCTGAAGACCACTTCAAGTGTGACTGAGCTCATATAGTGGGCCTCTACGCCTGGGATGACACATTTAAAGGTGGTTTTAGTGGGTTTGATTCTTGAGGGATCAATACACAACCATGGGTTAAACTGGTCATACAGCTGAACTGCCATGACGGATACTGGTCGGATGGTCTCTGCCATCAAAAGTGATCGGGCAGGATGACCATGGGTTAAATTTTGGGGCGACTGGTTCCACCGTGTAGACATCCCTGAGCACACGCTTTCGGTCCCTCTTGGGGATATGGGTAGCGTATATCCTGTTCACCATTTTGACTTGGGGGTGAAACTTCTTCTGCCCCCCTGTGTTCGGTGGCCGGGGTTCCTCATCATCATCCTTGCTTTGCGGCTCCTTCTCCTTGTGTTCGGCATTTAGCTTGTCGGCATGTTTAAACACCCAATATTCTCTATTAGTATGATTGGCTGGTTTACCAGGAGCACCGTCGATTTGGCATGGATGATCAAGTATGCGGTCCAAATTGGACGGGCCCAGATTGTTTCTTTTATATGACTTCTTCCGCTAACAGGACTTGGAGCCACTGAATCTGGCGTTGACTGCCTGTCTTCGGTGTTGTCACCGTTGTTTCGACGCTTGTGTCTCCTGCGTCGGGGCTTGCCGTTGCTACCTCTGGCTTTAGAAGTGCTAGGTTTACTTGAGTTGTTGTTGCTAAGAGCTAGCCAGCTATCTTCGCTCGCATAAAAGCGGGTCATAAGAGTCGTAAGGGCTGCCATTGACTTCGGCTTTTCTTGGCCGAGGTGTCGGGTGAGACATTCGTCACGGATATTGTTTTTGAAGGCCGCTAGGGCTTCGGCATCCGGACAGTCGACGATCTGGTTCTTTTTAGTTAAGAACCTAGTCCAGAATTTTCTGGCTGACTCTCCGGGCTGTTGGATTATGTGACTTAAGTCGTCGGCATCCGGAGGTTAGACATAGGTACCTTGGAAGTTGTCAAGGAAGGCATCTTCCAGTTTCTCCCAACTGCCGATGGAGTTTTCGGGCAGACTGTTGAAGCAGTGCCGAGTTAGTCCCTTGAGTTGTAGCAGGAGATACTTGATGGCATGGAGATCATCACCGCGGGCCATATGAATATGGAGAAGAAAGTCCTCAATCCATACCGTGGGATCTGTTGTCCCATCATATGATTCAATGTTTATGGGTTTAAAACCTTCTGGAAATTCATGCTTCATTACTTCATCAGTGAAGCGTAAGGGGTGTGCGGCGCCCCTATGTTGGGCCACGTCACGATGCAGCTCGGGTGGAGCTGGTTTGCAGTATTCGGGCCGAACAGGGTCGTATTTGTTACGTCCAGCAAGGTTGTCGTCATTTTTCATTGGGGGGCGCCCCCGCGATCCATAGATCAATCTGGTCTGGCCTGCTCTGTCTTCTAGGTCATGCCACAGGTCATGTGTGTATCCCCGAGCTGTTGTGTTTCTATTTTTTCAGCGAGGTAGTGTCGGCTGGTGTTCGGAATGAGTTGCCGCTTTGTCCCGCCACGTGGTGGTCGGTCAGCTGCATTATGCGCTGGGAGGATGGACTCCAGCGCCTCGTCACCGAATTGAGGTAGCAATTTGCTATTCGGGTAACTATTGGTTCGGCGCTCGAGGCCATATTCCTCAACTGCCAGGATCTCAGTCCATCTATCGTTGAGCAGATCTTGATCAGCTTGAAGCTGCTGCTTCTTCTTCTTCATGCTCTTTGCAATGGCTATTAGCCGGCGCTTAAAATGCTCCTGCTCGATGGGTTCCTCAGGCAGGATAAATTCTTCGTCGCCGAGGCTCACCTCATCCTCAGAGAGAGGCATGTAATTACTGTCCTCCAAGTCTTCATTCATGGCCTGTTCATTAGGGCTGGCTCGCCCGTCTTCCCGTTCGGCCTGTCCGGAAGTTGGCTCAATGGGTCTTCGTTATCTTCGGCATCGTCCGGAGTATTATTTTCTCCTGTGATGGTATTGTTGTTTTTCCCCTGGCGTGATTTAGAGCGGCGACGTTGGCGTCAGCGCTTTGGCAGCTTCTCAGGAGGCTTATCGTCAACTGGATCCTTTTTGTCAACTCCATTGTTTTCCTTGGGTGTATCCACCATATATACGTCATGCGAGGAGGTGGCCATCCAGCGTCCTGTGCATGGTGGCTCCTCTCCGGCATCGTCATCCATACCATCGATGTCTTCGGAGTCATAATCGAGCATGTAAGTTAAATCTTTGATAGTGGCTATGAAGTGGGTGGTGGGTGGGGATTGGAATTCTCCGCTCTCAGCTTCCAATTTGAACCGGATATAGTTCAGCTAGGAATCCCCAGGTAAAGCAAGGGCCCTTAATGAGTTTAGCACGTTGCCTAAAGGTGAGTGACGGATGATATTTGCGGAGCTGTATGCAATGATCGGCGCCGTTCTGATGACACATGCCTCGATCAAGGTCGGATCTGTGTTCGGCTCCAACGCCGCTGAGTCCGCGGCTTCCGTAGCGGGGTTGAGCTTCCCGTCCTCGGAAGGCGCAATTTGCTCCAGATCTAGGGCCAGAGCAGTCATAGGCGCTCTCTCCTGAGCATGGTCTGATGATAGATTTAGGTCACGTTCATCGTGGCGGTAGGGTGTGGCTATTATGGGCTCGAACCCGTCGAAGATCAAGTCTCCGCGGATGTTGGCGGTATAGTTTAAGATTCCAAACCTGACCTGATGGCCAGGGGCATAGCTGTTGATCTGCTCAAGATGGCCAAGCGAGTTGGCCCGCAGTGCAAAGCCGCCGAATACGAAGGTCTGTCCAGGAAGGAAAACCTCACCCTAGACTGCATTGTTGTAGATGATTGATGGAGCCATCGAAAACCTTCTGGTGATGACGCAGCGGAAATCTCAATGAAAGCACCAATGTCGGTGTCAAAACCGGCGAACTCGGGTAGGGGGTCCCGAACCGTGCGTCTAAGGTCGATGGTAACAGGAGGCGGGGGACACGATGTTTACCTAGGTTCGGGCCCTCTCTATCGAGGTAATATCGTACTTCCTGCTATATTGATCTTGATGATATGAGTATTACAAGAATTGATCTAACACGAGATCGTAATGGCTAAACCCTAGAATTCTAGCCTATGAGGATTATGATTGTGTGTGTCTACGGACTAAGCTCTCCGGTTTATATAGACAACGGCGGGGAATAGGGTTGTACAAAGTCGGTTACAGAGAAAGGAATCTACATATCCGGTCGCCAAGCTTGCCTACCATGCCAGGAGAGTCCCATCCGGACACGGGAGAGAGTCTTCAGTCTTGTATATTCATAGCCCTACAGTCCGGCCCATATCAATAGTCCGGCCGTCCGAGGACCCCTTAATCCAGGACTCCCTCAGCCGGTCTATTTGATATGGGTCAGACTGATGGGCCATCAAGATACAAGGTAGGAGACCACTTGTTGTGTCTGGTGTGGACTCCCGTATGCGTGGATGGCAACTTTAGGTATTCAGATATGTTATTTCCCTTCTGTTAAACCGAGTTTGTACAACCCTAAGCCCCTCCGGTGTCTATATAAACAGGAGGATTATATTGAAGGCAGGATCTTGAGGTAGATCAACTTTTATAATCATCATACCCCTCTAATATAATCAAGAAGGAGTATGGTCTTACCTCCATTAAGAGGGCCCGAACCTAGGTAAACACTTTGTTCTTTGTCCATTGTTATCATTGATCTCTAGACGTACAGCTTGGGGCCCTCTACCCGAGATCCACCAGTTTTAACACCGACAACGTCTCCTCTTCGGTTTTGGTTCTATACCGGCTTCGCTAGTCTCGGTGCTGGTGTCGGTGCCGTTCTGGTTCTCAACGCCAGTCTCGGCGCTAGTTTCGGTGTCTGTCTCGGATGTGACAGGTGGGCCCTGCAACAACTGATGCTCGCCGAGAAGGTTGAAATAAGCATCTGCCGCATTGTAGACGTCGCAATCACCAGAACCCTATCCTTCATTGTTGCTAGCCATTTTTTCTACGATTAAATCTAGTCAATTAATTCTAGACCTAATAAAATGAATAATGACATAAAAAGGCCTATGTTTTGTAGGAACGTTGATTCCTTCCTGGTGCGACAAATCATGGGCACTCGATATGTCCTCGTTTGTAGCACAAGTCATGCCGAAATTCACGGAAACTTTTGCCATGACCTTTGCTAAAAACTGGACAAATCGAGCACCTGAAATTTGCCGGAATGAAAATGAATCAACATTATGGCAAAACATAGGCCACTCATCTTCATTCCCTGGAAACAACAAAAGTCCACTTGGTCACAATTGAACCACTTCAGTGTTGCATATAACATCAGCAAACACTATTGAGGAATTTGCATATAACATGACCACTTCCATGAAAAGATATAATCATGGAATATGCAAATGAACATCAATGGCATATATCATATAACATCAACCTTGTTTCTTTGTTTACATAGCAACAATTAATTTAACCAAGTTTTTGAAAGAAAACAAACAATTCTGTTTTTTATAGCTAAATGCCATAGCTACTATTTTTTATTTATAGCTAAATACTTTTGTTTTTTGTCTAAAGCTAAAAGTCTAGGAAGGGGTCATCTTTGAAATAAAACTTTCCTAAATTATCTTCCTTGAAAAATAGTGGTCTTTTCAAAAATCAAAACTCTTTGCAAAATGACCTCACTAAATACTTCTCTGCCTAGGACATAACCTAAATTCTGTTCTA
>NC_057798.1:797518148-797523958 GCF_018294505.1 Triticum aestivum | reverse complement strand
TATTTCCTTTTCATCAAATTGTTTTAGAGAAAATATTCCAACAATACTTGACCTTATTATAAATTGCAAAGGAACTCCATTTTCTCTAACCCTTCTGAACTCACCAAAATTTCCACAGCAACCGTACCTACACCCAATTTCTTCAAAAATATTCAGGTCCATAGTCCAAATAATTCAAATTTCATTTGAATGAAATTTGGACCAGATTTAGTTCCATAGTCCAAATATTTTTTATAGCTAACTGTTTTTTGTTTATAGCCTCTATTAATTGAAAGCTAAATGCTACTATTATTTATATACCCTCTATTAATTTAAAGCTAAATGGAATTACTGTTTAGGCATTTTCATAAAAAAATCCCTAGCTAATTTCCTAAAAAAATTGCTAATCATTTTTCCTAAATGCTAAAAAATGCCTACTGCCCTAAACAAATCTAGGGTTCACATGAACACCTAGGGTTCACATGAACATCAACACAGCAGCAACATATGAATTTCCCTAGCAGAGAGAGAGAGAGGAAGGTGGGGGGAGGAGAGGGAGAGCCTTACGGTCGGCGGCAAGGGCAGGCTCGGCTCGGGCAGCGGTGGTCCTTGGCAGGCTCGTGCGGCGGGGGTGAGGTCGAAGGCGGCCTCGGGCGGCGGTGATGAGGTTGAGGGCGGCCTCGGGCGGCGGCGGTGAGGTCAAAGGTGACAGGGCGATCGACAGCAGCGATAGAGGATTTGGGGGATAGGAGGAGAGGGGGGAAAGGACTTAGCAAACTTTTGAGCCCGCGCAGGGTTAAGTCAAAATAGTAATAGCGTGTTTCGGCAAAAAGCGCTATAGCTAAGTTAGCTATAACACTTTCCACAGAAACGCACTATTGCTATGCCTTTCTCCTTTATTTTTATTTTTCTTTTGTTTATCTTGACATTTTCTTTTTTTCATTTCTTCTTTTTCTACTTCTTTCATTTTCATTTACTTTTCAATTAACTTTCCATTTTATTTTCTTTTTTTAGCAGTAGTGCTCTATACAGGAAACGCGCTACTACAAGGCACTTAATGGTAGCATGCTTTTCACGGCATCACTACTACTATTCCTACCCTACTGGCAACAATGTGTGAATTATAGTAGTAGTGCTTTTTCCTGCAGACGCGCTACTGCTATAACCATATCTGTAGCGTGCTTTACTAACATGCGCTACTACTAAGTAGCAGTAGTGCTCTGTTCTAACCAGCTCTATTGCTATACCTCTGTGTACGTATAATGTTTTCCCTAGTAGTGTAAATTAAGTTCAATTAGTCAGATTACTTAAGAACTCCCACTTAAATAGACATCCCTAAAGTCATCTAAGTGATGCGTGATCCAAATCTACTAAGGGATCATCTTATAATGCTACCACCATACTAAGAGAAATAAGATGCATAAAAGATAAACATCACATGCAATCAAAATATGTGACATGATATGGCCATCATCTTGTGGTTTTGATCTCCATCTCCAAAGCATCATCGTGATATCCATTGCCACTGGCTCGACACCTTGATCTCCATCGTGGAGTCATGGTCGTCTCGCCAACTATTGCGTCTACAACTATCGCTACAGCATCGTGATATAGTAAAGCAATTACATGGCATTTGCATTTAAAGATACAACCATAAGGCTCCTGCCGGTTGCCAGTAACATACAAACATGATCACCTCATACAATAACATATATCTCATCATGTCTTGACCATATCACATCACAACATACCATGAAAAAACTATTTAGACATCCTCTACTTTGTTGTTGCAAGTGTTATGTGGCTACTACGGGTTTCTAGCAAGAACCGTTCTTACCTACGACACAAACCACAACAGTGAATTATCAAGTTTGTTGTTTTAACATTCTTCATGGACCGGTCGTAGTCAAATTCGATTCAATTAAAGTAGGAGAAACAGACACCCGTCAACCACCTTTATGCAAAACAAGTTGCATATCAGTTGTTGGAACTCGTCTCATGTATGTGAACATGTAAGGTTTGTCCACGCCGCTTCATCTCACAATGCTGCCAAATCAAAATAAGACGTTGGTGGTGAGCAGTATGAACATCACCGCCCACAACTTCTTTGTGTTCTACTCGTGCATACCATCTACGCATACACCTGGCTCATGATGCCACGGTTGGTAAAATGTTGCATGGAAAACAAAAAAAGTACTACGCACACGTAATGATCTATCCATGGAGATGCATAGCTACGAGTGGGGAGAGCATCTTCATACCCTTGAAGATTGCTAAGCGGAAGCGTTTATCACCGCGGTTGATGTAGTCGTACAACTTCACGATCCATCCCGATTAAGTATAGAACATACACTACTAGGGAAAACCCTAGCAGTAGCGCGGGTTTTGTGCCCACTAGTAGCGCGGGAGGCCGTGCTACTAATAAGGCGCTACATCTATTCCTTAGCAGTAACGCGTGCTTGCACGCGCTACTGCTACGAAAAATATCTGCAGCGTGTGTTCACTCCCACACTACTGCTAATCTAGCTAGTGGCAGCGTGTTTACTCTCCATCGCTACTAGTATTCTTTTTTTATTTTTAGTGTATTTATACGCCGTCATAAAAATATTGGTACAATACCAGTTATGAGATTTATATCATTATGTCCATAACAGTGTGTCAAATGAAGGTGGATTAGGTTCAAGTGGAGGCAATATGTGGTGCATGTCAAAAGTATACTACTAATCCAAACTTGATCTAGTTTGGACTAGTAGTACTTTCGATGTGCACCACATGTTGCCTCCACTTGAATCTAATCCGGCAGCACAAGCTATTTAATCATCATCATAGTCATAACATCAACAGTAGTTATTTAATCATCATAGTCATAGTGTAGCACATCATCATCTTCAAACTCATTCTAGCTAGCTAAACACCACCAACACTAGCTGCGGTAGCTATCTAATCACCACCAACACTAGCTAATAAAAATCATCAGAGTCATTACCACCAACACTAGCTATTTAATCATCATAGTCATAGTGTAGCACATCATCATTTTCAAACTCATTTCTAGCTACCTAATCACTCCTGCTGCTCTCTCTCAGGTAAAATAACATAAAACATGTGTAGCACTCGTTCTTCATCAAGTTGGAGCATGCAGATGAACCTGTCTCCTAATCGTGGGTTGCGCTTCTGATTGTTGTCCCCTAGTACTTCTCTGCGATTGTTCAGAATTTTGCTACAAGCTTTCACTATTAAGCATTCCTCGCTATTAGAAATCCTGAATGCACTAAATTGCATTATAGGATATCTTGGCCGTAAGCTAACAGTTCTCATCTGACCTTTACTCTCGATCCAGTGAGGCACAACATTCAGCGGGAGTCCTTGTTGAAGAACATCGTATAGTAACATACTAAACAATGAAGTTTAGCTTAAAAAATAATGTATGCAAAAGATGCACTGAGTACAAATAGTAAAAATCTTACCATCTTTCCTAAATAGATGTGACCGTAGTTCAATACAAACACTATTGGTCGCACGTTTTGTGTACTAAGATTTGCAAGTCCAAAATAATAATTTGTCTTGATAGTATTTAGATCCTCAAGCCATGAAACATAATGACTTATCTCCTCGCAGTTTAGTTCAGCCCCGGTACAGTAGTAGGTCCTGTCTACCAAGCGCTATAAAATTTTGCTTGATTGGAAATAAGCTGTCAATAGAAATTAGTTGTCAACTATTTCTGAATAAACAATATCAAAGACATAAATATGGTGGAAAAACTCACATAAAGGTAGAACTGGAGGCGTCTGCACATCGACCCAGATGTCGGTATTACCTTCAATATCATCTTCCAGACGAATATCAAAGGTGATAACCATATCAGGCTCAAATGCATAAGTCTTGCATAGTGCTTGCCAAGTTTTGCATCCAAAATAGGTATAGGTATCTGTGTTGTGTAATTTTGCATGGAAAATACAACCATGCTCGGTCTTCAAATAAACTCTCTTTACCTCCATAGTAGTTGTCATAGAACTGAAACCTATCTTATCCAAGACAAAAACTCTTGCATGGCAGTGGATATGCTAGTAGAATAGTAAAAACAGTAAATTATAAGTTGAAGCAAATGAAGCAGATGTCATGCTTAATTACGAAAAAAGACTTGTCGTCATGACTTACTGTATCCACTTCGAAGTTCTTGTCCAGCTTGATGTTGAAGCGCCTATCATCATCTAGGAAGATTCTGTCGCACAGGCCGCGCTCATCTTCGCAGTCTTTGCAAATATCGAAATCCTTTTCATCGTCAGACATTTCCTATGTTCATAGTTGAAACATTAATTGAAAATTGATCAAAGACAACTACTAGGATACTCAACACACAAATCCGGGGCACTCGATATTTCCTACATATTCTGGCAAAGTCACGAAATTCACAGAAAAATCCGGCATGACCTTTGCTAAAATAGGACATATCGAGCGCCCGAAATTTGCCAGAACGGAAATGAATCAACACTCCGGCAAAACATAGGCCACTCGGAGGTGTGACTGCAAACATGACCGGCCACTTGGGCAAGCACATATCCTATTTGAGCAACACAAGATATACATTTCAAAATATCTTATAGGACTCAAATTAGCATGCATTCAATAAGCAAAAGTAAATCATCTCATGCGTCCGTACATCATCGAATATTATCACTAATACATCCCTAATAGTAACATACATATAACATCACTAATACAACTAAAACCCTAGCGCACGACGGGTATCGGCGCGGGCGGTGGACACCCCACTACTAGGAAAAGGGCTACAGATGGAATTGACACTAATGGCGCACCAGACATGTGGTGCGCCATTACTATATACTAATGGCGCACCATGTGTTGGTACGCCATTAGTGTCCAAATACTAATGGCGCACCACATCGCGGGTGCGCCATTAGTAAGTTTTTTTTAATTTTTTTTGTCAGAACTACTAATGGCGCACCGTGGGAGTGGTGCGCCATTACTAGTAATGGCGCACCATGCCACGGTGCGCCATTAGTAACTTGGCCACCACTTCCACCGAATGCACCCCCAGTGGATCGCCTTTTTAGTTTTAAAAAAATAAAAGAAAATGATGAAAATGTCAAAAAAATAAAAGAAAATAAGTTTCCCATGTGATATGTGGTCTAGTTGTTGGGAAAATTTGCAAATATGAATTTCGACTTCATTTGCAAAATCTCTCGAGAATTTGTAAAAATGGGCATAACTTTTGCATACTAACTCGGATGAAAAAGTTTTTTATATGAAAAATCATCTACTCGAAAAGATACATCCGAATTTAACGGGGGAACCCCATTAAACATTTTCAAAATCCTGAAAAACCTAACAGAAAAAAAGATACGGGGCTTTTAAGATCTGGAGAGGCAAAAAAATTCAAAAAAATTCAAACTCACTAATGGCGCACCTGCCCATGGTGCGCCATTAGTATCTTCCCGCCTTCAAAATTCAAAATAAGTCAAAAAAATAAAAAAAAAGTTACTAATGGCGCACCTGCCCATGGTGCGCCATTAGTATCTTCCCGCCTTCAAAATTCAAAATAAGTCAAAAAAATAAAAAAAAGTTACTAATGGCGCACTGGCCCATGGTGCGCCATTAGTATCTTCCCGCCTTCAAAATTCAAAATAAGTCCAAAAAAAAAAGTTACTAATGGCGCACCGGCCCATGGTGCGCCATTACTATGTCGTATATATGGCTGGGCGCACCTCCTCCACTCCACCTCTCCTCCACTCCATCTCCTCCTATCCTCTCCTCCACTCCTTCTCCTCCTCTCCTCTCCTCCACTCCTTCTCCTCCTCTTCGGCGACCTC
>NC_057798.1:797510003-797517848 GCF_018294505.1 Triticum aestivum | reverse complement strand
CCTCTCTGGCGACCTCCTCCTCCTCTCCGGGAACCTCCTCCTCCCTCCTCTCCTTCCCTCCCCTCCCCTCACGGTTTCTCCTCCCTCCTCTCCGGTGAGCTCCTCCTCCCTCCTCTCCTCCCATTCCCTCATGGTTTCTCCTTCCTCCTCTCCGATGCTTCGGTGAACTCCTCTCCGGCGACCTCCTCCTCCTGTCCGGCGATGTAGGCGAGCGCCTCTCCGGTGACCTCCTCCTCCTCCTCTCCGGCGAACTCCTCTCCGGCAAAAGAACACGGCAAAAGAACGTACAAGATCCAAAAACAGGAACAAAATTTGAAATAATATCGTGCCAAAAAACGAGCAAAAAAAACTAGCAAAAAATGGGCAAAAAAATCATGATCCAGATCCAAATTCAAAATTCAAAAATAGCAATGGCGCACGGTGGGGGTCAGACGGTGCGCCACTACTATTTTCCCGCCTTCAAAATTCAAAAATACTAATGGCGCACCGTGGCCTATACTAATGGCGCACCAGTGGCCTATACTAATGGCGCACTGTGGCCTATAGTATTGGCGCACCAGTGGTGCGCCATTAGTATACCAGATACTAATGGCGCATCAGTGGTGCGCCATTAGTAAAAATTACTAATGGTGTTCTAGTAATGGCGCACCAGTGATGCGCCATTAGTAGGCAAAACTGGTGCGCCATTAGTAGGCCTTTTCCTAGTAGTGCCCACAGAGAAGGAACCATCACATGATCATAGCTCCAATGAGATCCCTAGTGAACGTGCCAGGTATTGGAGAACCTGTGCTCCAACGCAAACAAGTAGTGACGGACGTGCGCGTCCTCCTCACTGACACGGTGACGCACCACCTCCGCGGGGTCTTCGAGCCTCTGGACCGTCACTGGCCCACAAGACCGCCACCAAAGAAGGTTCGGGTCAATGATAGGCTGGCTCCTCACCAACCTGCTTCCCCCGATAGGTAGCGCCTCCCGGTACCACCCCGGCGGAGCCCAGTCCCGGACATGGCCCATCTGGTGACGCAGGTGTCCTCCGCCGACTCGACGACAAGGATAAGTGATAGGCATCGCCGACGTCGATGCTGGAAAAATTGCTTTAACTAAAAAAATAACAACAAGTTCTTACTAACTAGTCCTATTAATTCAACTAGTTCTTACTAAAAATAAACTTACTATAAATAAAATTAAACTAGTACCTAATTATAACCTAGTTCGTACTAACTAATTAGTACCTACGAACTACTGCCCTAATTACCATCTAATTTGATGAACCTAGGGGTGGAAAGTGGTAGCGGATATTACAATTATCCAACTTAAAAGTGAAATAAGTGGTCAAATTTTCTCGTTTTATGATTCATCTTAGAAATTTGATTTGTTTCCACCCTTACATGAACCCTAGCTAATTTGAGTCGCATCTGCATCCAATTCGTTTCCCCCCTTACATGAACCCTAACTAATTTTATGCAACTAAAGTATGAAGAAACCCTAGGCAGAGGTAGGGGAGAGAGAGGAGCAGGCGTGCTCACCTCGGGTGCCTGTGACAAGGGAGGGGCAGGCGGCATCATGGTCGGGGTCGGGGCTCGGGCGCGCGGCGGAGGGCGCCGTCGAGGTCGGGGTCGAGGCCGGCGTCCGGGGCGGCGTTGAGGTCAGGGGCGGGGGCAGCGTTGAATCCGGGGTCGAGGGTGGCGTAGAGGGTGTGCAGAGAGCACGCGGCGGCCGATGGGCGACGACGGTGGCGAGAGCGGAGGAGTTGGATTTGGGGGAAGTGCCGTGGGGAAGGACGAATCTCGTGGTTAAGTCAGAAGTAGCAGGAGCGTGTTCTAGAAAGCGCGCTGCTGCCAGGTTAGCTACAATGCGTACTGTAATACGCGCTACTGCTACTCCTTTCTCTTTTTTCCCCTTCTTCACTTATTTTTCTTCACATTTTATTTTTTTTCCTTTCACCTTCTTCTATTTCTTTCATTTTCAATTACCTTTCTATTTTCTTTCCATTTAATTTTATATCCTTTAGCAGTAGCTAGTGTAGAATAAAATGCGCTGCTACAAAGAAAGTAGCATTAGCGCGGTTCGATATATATCGCTTCTACTATGTGTAGCCTATCGGTTATGCCGTGGGAATTTTAGTAGTAACGTGTTTAGTGCAAGGCACGCTACTGCTAGAACTTTATCTGTAGCGCGGTTTGCACGGGCGCGCTACTGCTAGTTAGCACCAACATGCTTTTTTGACCGACCCTACTGCTAAAGTTCTGTGTATAAGGTTTTCCCTGGTAGCGATAGGCACCTCCGCGTTCAGCAGACGTTCAACTCAATGACATCATCGCATTCTTGATCCAGCAAGACGGGTGAAGTAGTAGATGAGTTCCGGCAGCACGACGGTTTGGTGACGGTGTTGGTGAAGAACAATCTCCATAGGGATTCACCAACCACAACAGAAACTATGATGGATGAAAAACTAGAGGGGGCGGGGTGGCCGGCGCACGGCTTTGTGATTCTTGATGTGTCTTGGGTGCTAGCCCTGCCCCTCTACTTATATGTTGAGCCTTGGGGTCGAAACTTGGAGTAAAAGCCTCCTCAAAGTCAGTTTTTCCTGAAAGGCAAGAGTCCTTCTCGGACTACAGGACCAGATGCCTGGGTTCCCGGCGTCTGGGCCCAGACGCCAGGGTCACTAGCGTCTGTTCTTTGGTCTCGGCCAAAATCCCGTTTGCACTTTCCAAAAGCCTTGTGGGATTTCCCCTTTGGCCTCAATAATGTGTTCTCGTACCCAAACATTTCAGGAAACATCCAGAACCCCTTCCGGCGAATTTTGGAACCCTTCTCGAGATCAAACACTTCATCTCCGGAATATTACGGAGCTCCTCGTCATGTCCGTGATCTCATCCAGGACACCAAACAAAATTCGGTTACAAACATACATAACTCATATAATACTATATCGTCAACGAACGTTAAGTGTGCGGACCCAATGGGTTCGAGAAGTATGTAGACATGACCGAGACACCTCTCGATCAATAACCAATAGCGGCACCTGGATGCCCATATTGGCTCCTACATATTCTACAAAGATCTTTACCGATCGAACCTTAATGACAACATAGGTAGTTCCCTTTGTCTGTCGGTATGTTACTTGCCTCAGATTCGATCGCTGGTATCTTCATACCTAGTTCAATATTTTTACCGGCAAGTCTCTTTACTCGTTCCATAATACATCACCTTGTGACTAACTCCTTAGTCGTTTTCTTGCAAGCTTATGGTGTGTATTACCGAGAGGGCCCAGAGATACCTCTCCGATACTCGAAGTGACAAATGCTACTCTCGATCTATGCTAACTCAACAAACACCTTTGTAGATACCTGTAGAGCATCTTTATAATCACCCATTTACATTGTGATGTTTGATATCACGAAAGGCATGCCTCCGGTATCCGGGAGTTAAATAATCTCATAGTCAAAGGAATATGTATTTGACATGAAGAAAGCAATAGCAATAAAACTGAACAATCATTATGCTAAGCTAACGGATGGGACTTGTCCATCACATCATTCTCCTAATGATGTGATCCCGTTATCAAATGAAAACTCATGTACATGGTCAGGAAACCTTAATCATCTTTGATCAATGAGATAGTCTAGTAGACGCAATTTGTTTATGTATTCACACATTATTAAGGTTTCTGATTAATACAATTCTAGCATGAATAATAACTTTATAATGAATAATTAAACATAAAATAAAAACTTAATTATTGCCTCTAGGGAATATTTCCTTCACTTGGAGGGTGCTAGAATTGTTCTTGGAACTTCCTGGATTTTTCAGGGAAAAAAAGGGGAAATGTGCCGGAGCTACCGGAACCGGTTTGGTTGCTTTTCGCATATGAAAATCACTAAACCCAAAAGTTATTTTGGAGTATAACATTAAGTCAAAATGGTTTCGGCACACATCTGGAAATTCTTGAAGGGTGCCAGAATTGTTCTGGAAACTTCTCGGATCTTTCCAGAATAAAAACCGGAAATGTTCCGGAGCTGCCGGAACTGCTTTGTCTCCTTTTCACAGTTGAAAATCACTAACACGGAATTGTTTCGGAACACGCGAAAAATAATTTTAGTGGGTAATAGAAATGTTCTAGGTCCACATAAATATTATCGGTTCAAACGAACGCTGAAAATGCCGTTGTGAATAGTGAAATCAGCTTTATGGTTAACTTTTGGAAAGCCACCTTTTTGGGCTTTTGCTCAAAAATATCTTGGAGATGACATGGATGGATGTGGCTGAAATTTCAGCCCGTCCACCCCTCCTTCTCCTGTAAATAGAGGTGAGGGGCTGCCCAAACTCACTCTTTCTCACATACAAGTGTCATACAATGATCTGGCTTCTTCTCTCCCTCCCCGTGAAATAGTTCCGTAGAGCCGAAAGGCTGTCTGGGATCCGGTGGGAACTAGTTCTGGATGGTGAAGCCCAACCAGATAGATGACATCGTATGTGTGCAACTATGTAGAGAGATTGTAGTTTCGTTCTTAGTTCGAGAGTGCCTCCCGAAGGGCTATTCGAGTGACCGTCCAAGTTTTGAAGGTCCTCCCGAAGGGCTGTCCGAGTGACCGTCCGAGATTCAAATATCCTCCTGAAGGGCTCTCCACGACACCGTCCGAGGGACTTTCCGATCGCCTCCCAGAGGGCTATCTGAGGGGTAGACGAGGGAATGCATCCTCGCGGTTGGGAGGTTGTAAATCCTAGCTGTGGGGATCTGCACCACTGATCATCATCGACTATACTTCCGCCGCGCTACGAATCGGTAAAAAAAACATCGAAACCTTGTATGCAGTGTTCATAGTGGTCCTGGGCTGGTGCGTAGGTTGAAACAATTTTGTTTTCTGCTGCATTCCCCAATAAGGGTCAAGCTTGTAGGAATCATTTTCTTGATGACAACCAAAAATAGATCGACAAAAATTAAATAAAATATGATGTATAATAAGAATAAGGAGAAGAAGAAGATAGTTGTACCTAAATGGATATGGATCCAGTAACAAGTTAAATGAATTCAACACACGAATAGCCCAACACTGTCAATATCGGTGCGTCAATAACCTTGATTCTTCTTGGAACTTCTTTATCAAGTACAAACAATCTCTCAAGGTAAGGGTATTCTCAATTACCATATCGTGAAATACCTCAACTGACCGGCTGTTGCGGCACCAGCAATGCACATATATTGCACGGACATTCATCGAGGCGATGTGGAGGCTACTGAACCCATCCATCACCTAAAGACGAAGGTACTTGAGCGATGTGCAGTCGCGGAGCAGGTGCTCCAAATCCTCCTTCGAGATGCTGACGCCCATGAGCTTGAGGTCCTTCAGTTTAGGGAGATGAAGAGTAGGTGCAGCACTAATCAGGGGCAAAAGCACTGCCTGAACATAGCACGGCGCAACATGGGCTCGAGGCGGAGCGCGGATGGCGGCCGCAAGCGCAAATGTCCAGCTCCAAAGTTGAGCTCCTCGAGCTGATCTATGGTGGGGGCTAGGAACCACTCGTGAAACTTGGGTTTGACATTGCAATTGGAATGGAACTTGCCGAGGGCAAGGCGTCTGACTAGCCCAGGGTGCGTTGCGAGGATGTGGGACAATATGTCCAATTGTTTGTAATCCCTGCTGTATAGCTCGTTGTCGGTGTACAAAAGTAGGGGCTCTGCTTTTGACCCCTCTACTTGTGCACGGGCAGTCAGAGCCACCCGCCGCGGCCATGCATAACAAGGCAGGAAAGGAAAGCCGGAGAGAAGCCGAAGCCACAAGACAAACAAAGCAACGACAAGGACCAAGGCCACAAAGATCGGATGGACGAAGCAGGTTTCCCCGGCAAGGACCCTTGCCGGGGCAGCTCGCCCACACCAGCTGAGCGAGCCACCTTCGAGCCCACCAATGCTTAACAAACGCATTGGGACAGGGCTCGGGTGGCACCTTCATGGTGGAATGCAGATCTTTGTGAAGACAAAGAATAGTCAAGATCAAATGAGGATAGGAAGGAAACAATCCTCGGCAGGGTTCTTACCGAGGAAGCCCATGAGACCCCCAGCAAGGTCCTTGCCGGGGACGACGGCATGCCGCGGCGAGACCCTTGTCGGGCCACCCGGCAAGACCCTCACCAAGCAGGCCCTAGGGGTACTGCCAGGCCCATGCAAGCCAAGTCTCCTCCTCCGTTCGCATGCAGCTGCTGACCCAACCAGCTGGGCAGGCACCTGCGTGGCAACATACAACCCTTTGTGAAGGCTCCACCACCGCGCCACCTCAGCTGCCTGCCTGCCTACATGGCACTGCATGCATCACTGGCCAGGGCGCGTGTCATAGCAAGAAGGAGCAGCGACGGACGGGACGGGACGGGCATCGCTCTCGTTCCTGATAAAATGAAGCGACACCTAACCCTCGCATTAAATGCGCTTTATCCTGTAATATCAGCAATAAGCTCAGAATGCTGTAGCACTTTCCACCTCATGTGTGCCACTGTGGCAGCCACTTTCACCTATAAAAGGAGGCCCATGGCGCACCGGAAAAGGAGACGGCTCTTTCGAACCTGGCAGCACCCAGAGCTAGTTCAAGAGCTCAAGAACACTAAATACATCCACCAAAGCAGGATCGTAGGGTTTTACGCATCTTTGTGGCCTGAACCTGGGTAAATCCCCTTTGTGCTGTCTACTAGTACCGCTCTTCTCACGATCCCGAGCCCCGCAACCGTAGGAGGGATTCTTGTGATCCCACAGGTATCGTTTTCCACCGAAACTCGTTATCGTCGATGAGTTCTAGGGGGTGGAGTGCTAGAGGGGCGCCACCTCCAAGAGAGGTCGGTGGTCCGCACACCAGATTTGATGGGGAGAAGGGATATGATGGTTACCAACATCTCATCGAGGAGGCTGCTAAAGAAGTCCACGCTCTACGGAGGCTCTAGCGGTTCTTGCTCGACCTGCCTCCACTTGTTGGACGCCTCGTCCTCCATCGCAGCAGGCAGCAATAGTCTGTTGTGGCACTTACAGATAAGAACGTCCGAGTAGGATGAGCATTGGAAACTGTTCTATATACCTTCTCGAGGCGGCCAAAGCTTATGTCTCGCCATGCGGGGACATTTTCAGGCTACAAAAACAAAACTATCAATAAATTTTGAGCTTGCTTCCCGTCACATTCCAAATTACCATGCTATAATTAATTGCAAATTTATTCACACTGATCAAACCTAGATGTGTTCCCATTAATGGAGAAGTTGGGAGCAAGGCGGGCGGAGAGTGGAAGTCAATGGGCTCACTTCCCGGTGAGCCAGCTGCGCGGCAGACTACTTGCACGCGTCCTACTGAGCATGTGTGGTAGACTGTTTGCATGCACTACAGGAATCAGGATCTTTCTCGTCAGCTAGCTCTTTTCCATCTGCTAGGTGACGGCAAAGAAGGTGTTTGCCATCATCTTACAGAAAGCTGACGGCAAAGAAATAGCGGACATCAAAGATTGTATTTGTCGTCAGCCTGCTCTTTGTCGTCTTCTAACAGACGGTAAAGAAGCTTTGCCGTCTGCTAGCAGACAGCAAAGAGCGAGGGTAGCCCACTGATGAGAACCACCGAATGGCCACTTTCTTTGTCGTCTGCTAGCAAACGGCAAAGCTTCTTTACCGTCTGCTAGCGGGCGGCAAAGAGAATACCCAACCTAACGGTCATTTCCCCTCGGCCCCACCCCACTAGCTACGCACTTTGTTGCCTGCTAGCAGACAACAAAGAAATTAAACCTAACCAAAAAAAGGTCGGCCCCGCTCCCCACCCCTCTCTCTCTCCCCCCTCTCTCTCTTCCCCCCCTCTCTCTCCCCCTCACCTCACCCGTG
>NC_057798.1:797495287-797509008 GCF_018294505.1 Triticum aestivum | reverse complement strand
CCGACACCCCGACCCCCGACACGACACCCCGACCATGACCTGACACCCCGACACGAAACCCTGACACTTAGTTTATGTTATTACGTATACAATTTTTAATTATGTTTATGTTGTACTAATTTTGTTTACTCTTTGCGATTGCAGGTGTTGATAGATGGTGGGCGCGGGTCGAGAGTGCTCTGAGCCACTTTCCTCGGCGTGTGCTGGGAGGTGTGTTGTTATTCCACCCCAGCACCTTTGGACAACACTGGTAGACAGCATGCAGACACCCCCAGCACCTTCGGCGGGCGCTTCTTCTTCAGTCAGGGAAAGATGAAGTGGGGAGCAGGTAGAGGTGGACATGGCACTGGGAGAGGTAGGAAGGATGATGTGCCTCCCTCGCCGCCACCCCCCGCTGATTCTCCGGACCATCAGAGTGCTTTGTCTTAGGTGGATCCGTCTGATCTGGACCCTTCTCGGACTCCGGTCCACGAGCCTTGGGTCGACTAGCCTCAGGTCACCGAGCCTACGTCCGATGAGACTCGGGTCCCAGAGTCTTTGTCCCACGTGACTCCGGGGACTAGAGGCCATGCTGATGGTGTTGAGGAGACCTTTCCTGACGATAGCTACATCGGGGGCGAGCTCGTGGAGGAGGGCAAGAAGGTCTACCAACGTGGTGGTACTAAGCTCCCGTCCGTGCCGGCGACCCGCGACCAGAGGTGGTTGATTCAGCCTAACGGGGAGAAGTAAGTGCATTTACTCTTTTTTAACCTTTTGCCTTCATGTTTCTTCAAATTAATATCTAATGTGTTGGCCTTGTCATACTGCAGGGGTTGGATACACGCAGATGGTGTCCGCCGGCCCAACCAACTCCTTGGTACTCTTTGCCGGCACCACTTCTCGGGGTGGGTCACGTTGCCCGGTGAGGGTGAGGTTCCACAGCTAACACTGACCAGGGAGTTGTACGAGGCTGCCCCGGCCCCGCCAGGGGAGATGGTCGACGGTGTCGTGTGCGAGACGGTGGCCAACATTGTGAGACGGTGGTTTTGGGTAATTTCTCCTTTACATAATTAAATATCAACAGTACCTAGTGATTGTACTAATGATCAGTGTTGTTTTTTTTATTGCAGACCTTCTACAGGTGTCTTGAGGAACAAGAGGCGGACGCGGCTATGGTTCTCGAAGCCGAGTGAAAGCACCTACTTCAGAACTTAGGGCACAAGGCTCGGGTGCAGGCTGTTCGAGACTACTACGCCTCGACTAACATCATGAGGTAGAAGAAGAAGTGCCGCGGCAAGTATCTGAGTAAGGAGAAGTACATGAAGGTAATTACCTATTCTTCAGGCCTTGTACTTAGTTTCCTTGATTTGATTTGTAGGTGTAGCGCTGAAATTTCTCTTTGTCTAACATAGGGGCCTCTGAGGTGTGCGGATAGGATGGACTGTTGGGAGAGGTTGGTGGATGAGTGGTGCTCTCCCCAATGGCTAGCCATCCATAACAAGGCCAAGGACACGCGTGCCCAGATGCAAGGTGTGCCACACCATCAAGGGAGCTCCAAACTATTTGAGTACGGGGATCACTGGGTATGTGGTTCGACCCTTAACGATTGATGCAATTTAATTCTTCAAGCTAGCTTCAGCCCTTTAATTACTAATGTGCCTTGTTCCTCTCTTTTAGGTAAAACACAATAAGAAGGAGGTTACACCGCTGTACGACCTCTATGTCATGGCCCATAGTGCCCCATTCAAGAAGGCGAAGGCATTCTTGGAGGATGACCTCGATCATCTAGAGAGCTTCATCAGCATCTCCTCCCATGACAAGCTCGTGAGGTACAAAGACTTTGGGAAGAACATGAAAGGGGAGGACTTCAACCCGAGCCAGAGTCCTTTTGATCTTGAGCTCGTGATGCTATCTGGTGACGAGAGGAAACATGGCTCGGTAGCCATTGGGGATGGACTGATAGGCTGTCCTAGAAGTCTCACGGAGATAAAGAAGCGCCAAACAAGGTCTCTTCCTGAGATGAGGCCTCGACCACAGCCAATGGAGCTCTCCATCGAGGCTAGGGCCCAAGATCTTCTGGCGGAGGCAAATAGGCAGGTGGCGCAGAGGGAGATGCAATTGGAGGAGAGGACGGTTAATATGTTGGAGGCGGAGTGGAACCGGAACGACATGGGTCATCGAGCCCTATATGAGCTCCTCGTGGTAAGTTTCTCCTGCATACTAGCTTAGCTACTTCATTTATGACATAATTAGCTCACTTAGGTAAAAACAAATGGCATAATAATTTTGGTTTACTTCCAAAATGACCAATACTGACATAATAACCTTACTTAGCTCCGAACTGACATACTTTACCTTGGATAGCTATAAAATGACCTACACTTAGCCTTTTTTCCTCCTAAATGACTTAATATGCTTAGTTAGCTGAAAAATGTCATTACTACCTAGGATAACTAAATAATTATCCACACTTAGCTTACTATCGGTGTCAAAACCGACGGATCTCGGGTAGGGGGTCCCGAACTGTGTGTCTCAGGGTAATGGTAACAGGAGGTTGGGGACACGATGTTTACCCAGGGTTTGGGGCCTCTCGATTGAGGTAATAACCTACTTCCTGCTTGATTGATCTTCATGATATGAGTATTACAAGAGTTGATCTACCATGAGATCGTAGAGGCTAAACCCTAGAAGCTAGCCTATGATTATCATTGTTCTTTTCCTACAGACTAAATCCTCCGGTTTATATAGACACCGAAGGGGGCTAGGGTTACATAGAGTCGGTTACAGAGAAGGAGATCTACATATCCGAATTGCCAAGCTTGCCTTCCATGCCAAGGAGAGTCCCATCCGGACACGGGACGAAGTCTTCAATCTTGTACACTACTAGGAAAAGGCCTACTAATGGCGCATCGGTTTTGCCTACTAATGGCGCACTACCGGTGCGCCATTAGTAGCATGCCACTAGAATTTTTTACTAATGGCGCACCACTGGTGCGCCATTAGTATCTGGTATACTAATGGCGCACCAAGCAGTGCGCCATTAGTATGTAACACCATGCGCCATTAGTATGCCTCCCGGGGGGCCATATGCAACCATGTGCTTTGTCATACTAATGGCGCACTCTGCCTTGATGCGCCATTAGTATCCTTTGGCATAGTAATGGCGCACTCTGCCTTGATGCGCCATTAGTATGAATATTTGGTTTTTTTTTGCTTTTCTGATCTTTGCACAGGTTACAAAATATATTATTGGACAGAAAATAGACAGCAGCACACATCAACAGCAGATTCATCGAATACAATAGAAGATTAGTCTCCGAATACAATTCATGATATTAGTCTCCGAATTCAAAAAACTGAACAGAGATAAAACATTACAAGTCTCAAGACCGCGAGTACCGAGTTTGTCTTCACATTACAAGTCGATATCGATCATCTAAACTACCATCACATAAAAGAGAGCTGCGGTCATCACGATGAGCATCATCGCGATCAAACTGGTCTTCATCTGGTTCCTCCAACACTCCCTCCTCTCTCCCGCTAGATAGCGGGCGTATCTAGATTCGGCTTCCGCCCTAGTGGTGTACCCTTTGTAACTGTTACCGCTGAAATGATGAACCTGTCTCCGACACTCCTCCCAGTCGTCGTAGACTCCGGGAACCTTACCCTTGTACACGATATACGACGACATCTCTATGCACAAGCCAAACAACAGACAACAGACAATACATAAGCAATATGTAAGTATGCAACAAAAGCATCGGAAGAGAAAAGCAAGACATTAATAGCACGATTCATGATCCTACTAATAAATAGCATCGATTACATCTAAGTTGAATGACTGTCCAAACCAAAGAGACATACGAATTCATTAAAGTTTAATTACAACATGAGCCAATCAATGTTTCAGAACTACACATCACTACTTTCGACTCGACTCATCGGACAAGAGCGTGGATGAAGCCGTCGTCTATCGTGATGGTCATGAAATCTCGGTCGTTGTCACCCTGCATTTGTAGCATTCCATCTATCTCATTGTTGGACGGTGGATATCTGAGGTAGAACTGCCCCGAGGTATGAAGGACATCTTGATGGATGATGTCCGCAAACTCCGACTGGATGCGAAAGAATTCTTGTCTGAGGTCCGCGGCCTGGGTTGCCGACAACCTCGCGGCCCAATCTTTGAGACTATCTGGTAGCAGAAGTTGATGATGGTCCCTTACGATCGCCCGCATGTGATGGAGGGCGTAGTAGGCATCCTTCTGACCGCCAGGCGGCTGCTTGACGCAGAAGAAATTTGTATTGTACAAGAGGACCAAGCCAGGACTATTTCACAAGAGGACCAAGCACATCAAGAGACGCTTCAATTCCATTGGGACCAAGTCCAAGTGGGAGACGTAGAGATTTGCAAGATTCATACGGATTTGAATGTTGCAGACACGTTGACTAAGCCTCTCTCACGAGCAAAACATGATCAGCACCAAGACTCCATGGGTGTTAGAATCATTACTATGTAATCTAGATTATTGACTCGAGTGCAAGTGGGAGACTGAAGGAAATATGCCCTAGAGGCAATAATAAAGTTATTATTTATTTCCTCATATCATGATAAATGTTTATTATTCATGCTAGAATTGTATTAACCGGAAACATGATACACGTGTGAATATATAGACAAACATAAAGTCACTAGTATGCCTCTACTTGACTAGCTCATTAATCAAAAATGGTTATGTTTCCTAACCATAGACATGTGTTGTCATTTGATTAATGGGATCACATCATTAGGAGAATGGTGTGATTGACATGACCCATTCCGTTAGCCTAGCACTTGATCGTTTAGTATGTTGCTATTGCTTTCTTCATGACTTATACAAAGTTCCTGCAACTATGAGATTGTGCAACTCACGTTTACCGGAAGAACACTTTGTGTTCTACCAAACGTCACAACGTAACTGGGTGATTATAAAGGTGCTCTACAGGTGTTTCTGAAGGTACATGTTGGGTTGGCATAATTCGAGATTAGGTTTTGTCACTCCGATTGTCGGAGAGGTATCTCTGGGCCCTCTCGGTAATACTCATCACCTAAGCCTTGCAAGCATTGTAACTAATGAGTTAGTTATAAGATGATGTGTTATAGAACGAGTAAAGAGACTTGCCAGTAACGAGATTGAACTAGGTATTGGATACCGACGATCAAATCTCGGGCAAGTAACATACCGATGACAAAGGGAACAACGTATGTTGTTATGCGGTTTGACCGATAAAGATCTTCGTAGAATATGTAGGAACCAATATGGGCATCCAGGTTCCGCTATTGGTTATTGATCGAGAATAGTTCTAGGTCATGTCTACATAGTTCTCGAACTCGTAGGGTCCGCACGCTTAATGTTACGATGACAGTTTTATTATGAGTTTACAAGTTTTGATGTACCGAAGTTTGTTCGGAGTCCCAGATGTGATCACGGACATGACGAGGAGTCTCGAAATGGTCGAGACATAAATATTGATATATTGGACGATTATATTCGGACACCGGAAGTGTTCCGGGTGGTTTCGGAGAAAATCGGAGTGCCGGAGGGTTACCGGAACCCCCCCCCCCGGAGAGTTAATGGACCACATGGGCCTTAGTGGGAAGAGAGAGGGGCGGCCAGGAAGGGCCGCGCGCCCCCTCTCCCTCTGCTCTGAATTGGACTAGGAGGGGGGGCGGCGCCCCCCTCTTTCCTTCCCCTCCTCTCCCCCTTCCTTCCCCTCCTAGTAGGAGTAGGAAAGGAGGAGCCCTACTCCTACTAGGAGGAGGACTCCTCCTACTAGGAGGAGGACTCCTCCTCCTGGCGCGCCCAACAAGGGCCGGCCGGCCTCCCCCCTCCCTCCTTTATATACGGGGGCAGGGGGGCACCCCATGACACACAAGTTGATCTACGGATCGTTCCTTAGCCGTGTGCGGTGCCCCCCCCCCTCCACCATATTCCACCTTGGTCATATCGTTGCGGAGTTTAGGCGAAGCCCTGTGCCGGTAGAACATCATCATCGTCACCATGCCGTCGTGCTGACGGAACTCATCCCTGACACCCTGCTGGATCATAGTCCGGGGATCGTCATCGAGCTGAACGTGTGCTGAACTCGGAGGTGCCGTACGTTCGGTACTTGGATCGGTCGGATCATGAAGACATACGACTACATCAACCGCGTTGTCATAACGCTTCCGCTTACGGTCTACAAGGGTACATGGACAACACTCTCCCCTCTCGTTGCTATGCCATCACCATGATCTTGCGTGTGCGTAGGAATTTTTTTGAAATTACTACGTTCCCCAACAGTGGCATCCGAGCCTGGTTTTATGCGTAGATGTCATATGCACGAGTAGAACACAAGTGAGTTGTGGGCGATACAAGTCATACTGCTTACCAGCATGTCATACTTTGGTTTGGCGGTATTGTGAGATGAAGCGGCCCGGACCGACATTACGCGTACGCTTACGCGAGACTGGTTTCACCGTTACGAACACTCGTGCTTAAAGGTGACTGGCGGGTGTCTGTCTCTCTCACTTTAGCTGAATCGAGTGTGGCTACGCCCGGTCCTTGCGAAGGTTAAAACAGAACCAACTTGACGAACTATCGTTGTGGTTTTTATGCGTAGGTAAGAACGGTTCTTTCCAAAGCCCGTAGCAGCCACGTAAAATTTGCAACAACAAAGTAGAGGATGTCTAACTTGTTTTTGCAGGGCATGTTGTGATGTGATATGGTCAAGACGTGATGCTATATTTTATTGTATGAGATGATCATGTTTTGTAACCGAAGTTATCGGCAACTGGTAGGAGCCATATGGTTGTCGCTTTATTGTATGAAATGCAAACGCCCTGTAATTGCTTTACTTTATCACTAAGCGGTAGCGATAGTCGTAGAAGCAATAGTTGGCGAGACGACAACGATGCTACGATGAAGATCAAGGTGTCGCGCCGGTGACGATGGTGATCATGACGGTGCTTCGGAGATGGAGATCACAAGCACAAGATGATGATGGCCATATCATATCACTTATATTGATTGCATGTGATGTTTATCCTTTATGCATCTTATCTTGCTTTGATTGACGGTAGCATTTTAAGATGATCTCTCACTAAAATTATCAAGAAGTGTTCTCCCTGAGTATGCACCGTTGCCAAAGTTCGTCGTGCCCAGACACCACGTGATGATCAGGTGTGATAAGCTCTACGTCCATCTACAACGGGTGCAAGCCAGTCTTGCACATGCAGAATACTCAGGTTAAACTTGACGAGCCTAGCATATGCAGATATGGCCTCGGAACACGGAGACCGAAAGGTCGAGCGTGAATCATATAGTAGATATGATCAACATAGTGATGTTCACCATTGAAACTACTCCATCTCATGTGATGATCAGTTATGGTTTAGTTGATTTGGATCACGTGATCACTTAGATGACTAGAGAGATGTCTGTCTAAGTGGGAGTTCTTAAGTAATATGATTAATTGAACTTAAATTTATCATGAACTTAGTACCTGATAGTATTTTGCTTGTTTATGTTTGTTTGTAGATAGATGGCTCGTGCTGTTGTTCCATTGAATTTTAATGCGTTCCTTGAGAAAGCAAAGTTGAAAGATGATGGTAGCAATTACACGGACTGGGTCCGTAACCTGAGGATTATCCTCATTGCTGCACAGAAAAGTTACGTCCTGGAAGCACCGCTGGGTGCCAGGCCTGCTGCTGATGCAACTGACGACATTAAGAACGTTTGGCAGAGCAAAGTTGATGACTACTCTATAGTTCAGTGTGCCATGCTTTATGGCTTAGAACTGGGTCTTCAACGACGTTTTGAACTTCATGGAGCATATGAGATGTTCCAGGAGTTGAAGTTAATATTTCAAGCAAATGCCCGGATTGAGAGATATGAAGTCTCCAATAAGTTCTACAGCTGCAAGATGGAGGAGAATAGTTCTGTCAGTGAACATATACTCAAAAGGTCTGGGTATAATAATCACTTGATTCAACTGGGAGTTAATCTTCTGGATGATAGCGTCATTGACAGAATTCTCCAATCACTGCCACCAAGCTACAAGAGCTTTGTGATGAACTATAATATGCAAGGGATGAACAAGACTATTCCCGAGCTCTTCGCAATGCTAAAAGCTGTGGAGGTAGAAATCAAGAAGGAGCATCAAGTGTTGATGGTCTGTTACATGGGACCAGTTTCAGGAGGCTTTCCGCACTGCCCATGTTTCAGCAGGAGCTATGAACATGAAGAAGCGCGAGTTTCTTAACTTGCACCAAGGAGGACGCACAGTGGGCCAATACGTGGATTATTTTAGTAAGTTAGCCCATTATGCCCCTGATGACATAGCAACTCATGCTGCTAAGCAGGAGAAGTTTCTGGAAGGACTGAATGATGAGCTGAGCATGCAGTTGATGGTGGCCACATTCAACAACTACCAGGAGTTGGTAGATAGATCTCTTACGATTGAAGGGAAGCAGCAGCAGATAGACAGCCGCAAGAGGAAGTATGGACAAGGGAAGTACAATTCAGGAGCTCAGTAGAGACCTTGTTTTACCCCGAACTCGGGAGGACACATTCGCCATAACCATGGAGGCCATGATTCCAATGGAGGAAGTACGCATAACCATAGTGGCCCCGAGAATGGGAATGGGAATGGGAATGGAGGAAGCAACAGCCAGAACCGTTCCAACCTAGCAATGCCCGCCAAGAAGGATCTAAGTCACATTACTTATTTCAAGTGCGGGAAGAATGAACATTACGTTCACCGAGTGTTCTGAAGCAAAGAATGGTAATGGCAATGGATGCTCTGGGAAGAAGCCCAACCCTTTCAACAGGGGACAAGTGAACCATGTTAGCATGGAGGAGGTTGAGGGGCGGCCAGATGCAGTTATAGGTAAGTTTTTGGTTAAGTCATTCACTGCAATCGTTGTTTTTGATACTGGTGCATCGCATTCATACATATCAAGGGGATTTGCGGATAAGTATAAGTTGCCCACCAAAGTTCTTAGGACACCTATGTTAGTAAGCTCACCAGGAGCGGAGCATATGGCAAGCCAATGATGTTTTCAGATGCCATTGACCATAGGTAGGCATGTTTTCCCCTCGGATCTGATCATTTTGGAGTCATAAGGATTGGATGTGAATTTGGGTATGGGTTGGCTATCTATGTATGGAGGAAACATCGGTTGCGTCAGTATGTCTATTTTGCTCACGACTCCAGAAGGGAGAAGGATCAAGTATGTATCCCGGTGTATGTCGAGCAGGACTGAAGTGAATTCCTTATCAGGAGTTGTACATGAGGACGTACCAGTGGTGAAGGATTTCCCCGACGTATTTCCGGAGGAATTGCCAGGCATGCCACCGGATAGAGACATTGAGTTTTTGATTGAGCTTTTGCCAGGCACAGGGCCAATATCTAAGAGACCGTATCGGATGCCCGCCCAGGATTTGTAGGAAATTAAGAAGCAGATTAAAGAGTTACTGGATAAGGGTTACATTCGACCAAGTTCATCACCTTGGGGATCCCAAGTACTTCTAGTGGAGAAGAAGGATGTATTATTGAGGATGGTTGTTGATTATCGTGTGTTGAATGAACTGGCGATCAAGAACAAGTACCCACTGCCGATGATCAATGATTTGTTTGATCAGTTGCAAGGAGCTAAAGTTTTCTCAAAGATAGATCTTCGATCGGGATACCACCAGCTCAAGGTTCGAGAGGAGGATATACCTAAGACAACTTTTACCACAAGGTACAGGCTATATGAGTATACCTTTATGTCATTTGGTCTGACTAACGTGCCTGCCTATTTCATGAACATGATGAACAAGGTGTTTATGGAGTTTTTGGATAAGTTCGTCGTGGTGTTCATTGACGATATATTGGTGTACTCGAAGAATGAAGAGGAGCATAAGGAGCATTTGCGTTTGGTTCTCGAGTAGCTCAAGTAACACTAGTTATATGCCAAGTTCAGCAAGTGTCAGTTTTGGTTGAAGGAAGTTGGATTCGTCGGACATGTGATATCCAGAGAAGGAATAGCAGTAGACCCCACCAAAGTTGTTTCTGTGACTAAATGGGTGGCACCCACGTCAGTTGGAGAGATCTGGAGTTTTCTTGAACTCGCGGGATATTACCGGATGTTCATAGAGAATTTCTCCAAGATTGCAAAACCCATGACGGATTTGTCGGATATCGGGTTCCGGCAAAACCCTTAAGGTTCGAACTCTGGGGTGTGCACGGAGATCTTCTCCCTACCGATCCACACCCACGACCTCGCCACAATTCTAAGCTAACAAGATGAACAACACAAGGGACATGAGGTTTATACTGGTTCAGGCCATCATTGTGGTGTAATACCCTACTCCAGTTTGTGGTGTGTGGATTGCCTCTGGCGCTGATGATGAACAGTACAAGGGGAAGAACAGCCTCGCGAGGAGAGGTGTTCTTGTGCTGGTGTGGTGTGTATGAACTAAATCTCGATGTGTCGGCCCCTTGCTACGGTGGTGGCTAGTCCTATTTATAGAGGCCTTGGTCCTCTTCCCAAATATTGAGCGGGAAGGGATTCCACAATGGCGGGATTTAAAGGGGGACAGCCAATACATGCTATCCTGACTAAAGGTGGTCTTCGACTGCCAAAGGCTATGGCGATGACGTTGTCTTGGGCTCCACAGTGACCTCCGTCTTGCCGTCCTCCTGGTCCTGGTCTTGTTGCACCGATATGGAAACCTTTTCTTGATGCCTCGGTACTCCGCGCCTGCACTTGCCCCATTTGCACCAAAGAGGAAACAAGGACACTTCGGTGGTCGGCGCCCGCCTGGCCTTGATCGTCATGGCTTGTGTCATGTGCACCTCGCGAGGTACCTCTGCCTTGATCTCTCCGCCTCCTCCCGAGCCTGCCTGGTGAGGCCGCCCCTGAGGAGGCCTTGTGTCGTCTGCCCTGCGAGGCTTGGCCCCTCGCGAGGGTCTTCAACTCGGGTTGATGAAGACGGGTCGTACTGGGCCACTGTTGAGCCATGCTGCAGGCCGTAGGCAGGCAAGTCTGGATACCCCCATATCCAGGACGCCGATAGTAGCCCCCGGACCCAAGGCGCACTCGGACTTGGCTTAGCGGCGAAGCCAAAGGGCAAGTGCGGAACGCCACGGGTCCCAAAGCCTGAGGCCTTGGTTGACGCATGGCGACTTGATTGGACGTGGGCTTCTCCGCTTCCCCACGCTACCTCGGCAACTGCCCGATTTAACGAGTGCCTGCTGCATGCAAAAAGAGTCATCATTACCTGTGATCATGGAGGCCGACGGTTAGCCTCCTCTGGACTATAAGTACGGGGAGGCACGGAGGCCCCCATTGCACATCTCTTCTCGCCCCGCCTGCTTCTTCTCCCTCTTCGCTCCGGTTACTTGCAGCATCCTATGGCGCCTGGGAAGAGGTTCTCGGCCGCGGAAAAGGGGAAGGCTCGTTGGGAAGAGCCTGGCTCTCCTCCGCCCAAGTGCGGCCGTGGTCGCCCCCGCAAGCATGCCGCGACCCCCATTGCGGCTCCTCATGGTCGCGGTGGTGGCCCTTCGCGGGTCGCCTGTATCGAGGCAGCCCAGGAGGATGAGGAAGGCGTGCCGCAGTTGCGCCGCCTCCCCGGCCGCGCTTCCATTCGGCGGAGGTGCTGCCAGAGTTCGTTGTTTGGTCGAACAACCCGGACGGCAACTGGCTCCATCTCCCTCGCTTCTTTGCCGGCAAACTGCCGGCCACTGCCCCTGGTCGTCTTTGGCTGTAGGTGGATGGCTGCTGCAGCCGGGCCTAATGGGTTGCGGTGGAGATCTCCGTTGCCGCGAACGTGGCCCTGGCCCGGGGCTGGCAGACATTTGCCCGCGCGCGTGGCCTGGGCTGGTAGTGCACCCTCCACTTCAAGTTCGACGGTGACGCGACCCTTTACGTGAGGGTGTTCGGGAAGGACGACCGCCGCGTTGGGTGCTACCCTGAAGACAACGACGGCGGCAAGGTTCTTGGCCTTGGCAATGGTCGGGACGAGGGCGAGGGCGAACCCGCTCCTGGCAGCATCAGCAGCTCACCGAGCTTCAGCGGCTCCCCCTCCGGTGGTAGCTTCTCCAGCGGTGGCCGCGATCAGCCTCCACGTCGCCGCGCACACTTCGAGGGTGGTAGCGGGTCGTCCCGTCACCGCGCCCCGATGAAGTGTGAGGTGGAGTCTAATTGAGCTCGGGAGGACGATGCGGATCCCTCTTCGCGAGCCATCGCAGGGCGTGCGCCATTTTTATTTTGTTTTTCTCCTTTTCCTGCATCGAGAGAGGGAAGTATGGAGCCCTGTGGGGGCGTGCAACAGACTATGGTCCCTAATTATTGTGCTATATTTATCATCCCTGTGTTGTGTTGTGGTGCTGTGGTTATGTGCCTGCGCGTAAGAACAACTTAACTCGGGATGTTTGTAATAGCTTTAGCTTCACGAGGTACCCGCTCGATGTCGCGCCGGGCGTCTTAAGACCTGCAAGGATCAGTCGGGAGAATAGTTTTCGAACCTTGGCCATGAGGTTTGCGGGCTCAGGCCCGGCGCTTTGTGTCGCGATGCCCGTGGGGCACGGACCGGGAGAGGTGCTCCCGCTGTGAACCCGGACGAGAGCCTCGCGAAAACTAGGTAGGAAAAAGGGGCTCACGAGGGCACCTATGCAGCCCCCTCGCGGGGTTGCGAGTGAGAGAGATAGCAAGTCGAACGAAAGCTGAAAACAGAGGTCGAGGGCATAAGACGGCGAATAACACTAGAAACGACTTCAAATAAGGGTTCAAACAGGGGAGAACAAGCCAACTACAGAAAGCAAATGAAAAGCCGCGTTCAGCACCTAGCCCCGTCGTCGATGTCTTCTCACCAGCGCGGAGCTAAGTGCTGCCACTGGGCATGGGCGGGAGCCCTCGAGGCCCAAGGGCGGCACTCCGGAGACTCCGAGGCGTGTACAGCCCCAACTCATTATTACGTGAGAGTGTCACAGGCGGCGAGCTTCACAGGCACTGGGCCTTCTTTATAGGCACTGGGCCTTTGTTAGCTTCACAGGCACCGGGCCTTCTTCATAGGCTATGGGCCTTTTTTAGCTTCACAAGCACTGGGCCTTCTTCACAGGCTCTGGGCCTTTTTTTAGCTTTAGTGTAACATCCCTAATTTTCAATTTGGAATGTTATACATTAGATCATCAGTGCATATCATATTTTATTGCATTTTGGATTGATCCTAGAAATTCTACGCAACTCAAGGACCCACGGAGAGAGTTGGGGATTTCGTTATTTTCATATTTGAGCTTTCTCAAATTTTGGAAAAACGATCATTTGATTTTACTTATTTTATCTTCAATTATTTCTATTATACAAATATGAGAGAGGGAATAAAATGAATTTCCCAAAATAAAGAAATATTGAGGATTTAATAAAAAAATCAAATAAGATTTTATTTCGGAGTTTTTGGCTATTTTATTTGAATTTAGGAAAATATGCATTTTCAAAATTGCATTTAGGCCCCAAATAAATGTTCATCTTGTCCGGCTTGATTTTAGAAGTCGGGGAAAATTTATTTCGGAATTTTTGGAGTCCGTTTAGTATTTCTTTTAATTATTTTTCTACGTGAAAGTATTTAAAGAAAAAAAAGCTAGCCGACCTACCGGGCCGTGTCCCCTGGGACTCTAGGCCCGACCGGCCTTATAAGCCGGGGGAGCCGCCCCGCAACCCACCCCGAAACCCTTGCCGC
>NC_057798.1:797486692-797494930 GCF_018294505.1 Triticum aestivum | reverse complement strand
CCCGACGTCGCCGCCGCTGGATCCCGCCGCCCGATGGCGCCGCCCCGCACCCCGCCGCCACCAGACGCCCTTGTCGGAGACCTCGCCACCGCCAGAGCCCGCCGCCTCATTCGCTGGACCCGCTGAAGGTAGTTGCTGCCGCCGCCGCGGTTTTCGAGAGAAAACCATCGGTTTTATTTTATAACCCCGGTTTATTTATTTAATAGATCAGTTTTTTTTGCGGTTTAGTTTATTTTGCGGACGTTCGTCTGTACGTCCGTTTTAACAAACGGTTTTCGTCGTTTAGCAACAAACAGCGAACGTTCGTTCGTTAGCCTGTTCGTCCGTTTTTCTTTTTCTCGGATTTTCCGCGATTATTTTTGATCGAGATTTCTGATCCGATTCTCGTTTTAGTTTAACTTTTCGCTCGTTCGTCGGAATCAGGCGATTCAATCGCCTAGAGTTTCGTCTCGAAACCCTCTTTCCGTTTAACCAACTCAAACAAGTTTTTGCTACTGTGAAATTTGATTTAGGTCCAGATTAGTAAACGAAGCTTGTTTCTTTCGTCGTTTGAGTTTTGTTGCTTCGTTCGATTTGATTCGTTTTGCAAACCAGAGTTATTAAGTTGAACTTTTTGTTTAGATCTCTTATTTGAGTTTTACCTGTGCATTAGATGAGTGCTTATTGTATGCTTGTTTTTTTGCGATAGAGTACCCGGAGTGCGCCGCTTGCTACTTCGAATCTCTAGGTTTCACGGATCATCAGCAAGGCAAGTAACACTTTGATCATACCCCTTTACTATCCCAGTTTTATTGCATTAGATCAATCCTCAAACAATTGCATGATTAGGATCTGATTTAATATGTGGGTTTTGGGAAATAGATGAGGTAGTACCTATTACCAGTTTTATTATCAAACCTTTGGGAGTTACTTCTACGTTTGCTTATATTGCCATGCTATGCTAGTAGACGTGGATTGGGTGAGTGTATTCATGACAGATGTGAGATTGTTATTTAATGGTTTACCTAAGGTGGCAACTTAAACTCACATTTGGGTGGATTGAGGCACCTGCGGAACCCAGTGTTGCTTGTATTTTTGTAAATCCCGGGGTACCGTGTGATTCTCCTATGGACCGCCACCAAGGCTCAAAGGGATCATGAGATTATTCATGCTAGAAACTTCCGTGTGCAGCCACATGGTAATATGGGCTCTAGCATAGTTGATTAAGTTGTGTGAACTCTTGAAGAGGTAGACTAGTAGATGTAGGGGAAACTAGGTGTAACTGTCTACCCGGAGTAGGGAGTTTATACTTCTGAAAGACTGTGTCTCGGTCATCTGTTTCTCAAACGCCCTATAGTGCGAGAAATCCAGCGGAGGAGATCGATTCATGTGGGGAAAAGTGTGCAAACCTCTGCAGAGTGTATAAACTAATCATGGTTAGCCGTGTCCCCGGTTATTGACGTTTTGAGTATCTAGTACTTGGATTATCATGTGAATCTCATCATGTTACATTAATTAAATTTGTTGGGTTTAATGATGATGCTTAATTGGGATTGAGTTGGAGTACCCTTCTCAATATTTAACAACCACCATGATAGTTAAATAAAGTTTATTCCTTTGTAGTAGGGAAAAATTGGCTTTATGCAAAACAGTAACCGTAGAGCTTTCCACCAGCCATACATGCATGTAGTATACATGCATGCCAGCATATTCCATGTGCTGACCCGTTTTCGGGCTGCAACGTTCATGTTGCAGACTTTTCAGACGACGACTAATGTGCCTTAGGTCGTGGTTCTATACTCAGTGATGTCGTTGGAGTTGATGGACTCGCTTATCTTCCAAGCCTTCCGCTGTTATCGCTATTAGATGTCCTTAAGCCATATTTATTGTAATAAGTTCTCTTTTGAGACATTCAATGTAATAAGTGTGTGATTGCTACTCTGTTATAAATCTTTCAAGTACTGTGCGTGTCAGCATTACCGATCCAGGGATGACACTGATGCATAGAGATCATACTGTTTGAGGTCTGGTCGCTACATTCATAGGCACCAGGCCTTCTTCACAGGCACTGGGCCTTCTTCGCAGGCACTGGGCCTTTTTTAGGGGTAGAACTTCTGGATGTGCTGAATGTTCCATGCGTTTGGGATGGGCACCCCCTCCTCAGTCTCCAGGCACGCAGAGCCAGGCCTGGAAACATGGACGACCTTGAACGGGCCCTCCCACATGGGCAAGAGCTTGTGCATCCCTTCCCTGGAGAGCACCCGCCTCAGCACGAGGTCACGTACCTCGAGAGTCATGGGGCGGATGTTGCGGCAATGATACCGCCGCAGCGCCTGTTGGTATCTTGCTGCTCGTAGCATGGCTTCCCGACGGCGCTCCTTCCCCAGCACTAGGTCCATACACCGCATGGCGTCCTGTTGCGCTTCATCAAACGCTAGGACCCGCGCGGAGCGACGCCTGACCTCGTGAGGGAGGACCGCCTCTGCTCCGTAGACGAGGAAGAATGGGGTCTCGCCAGTCGACTTGGTGGCGGTGGTGCGGATGGACCATAGCACGTACTAGAGCTCGTCGTACCAGCCCCTGCCGCAGGCCTCCAGCTTCTTCTTGAATGTCCTGGTTTTGAGGCCTTTCAGGACCTCTGCGTTTGCACGCTCGGCTTGGCCGTTACTCCAGGGGTGTGCCACCGAAGCGTAGCATATCTGCGTTCCAAGGTTAGCACAATATGTTTTGAAGAGATTGCTGGTGAACTACGAACCGTTGTCGGTGATGATGCGATTAGGGACCCCGAACCGGCTCACGAGGCCCTTGATGAACTTGACTGCTGAGCCAGCTGGACTGTTGCGGATGGCTTCCACCTCGGCCCACTTGGTGAACTTGTCGATGGCGACGTAGAGGTAGTGGTAGCCCCCAGGCGCTCGAGGGAACGGGCCCAAGTATTCCAGACCCCAGACCTCAAATGGCCATGAGAGTGGGATGGTCTTTAGGCCCTGAGCTGGCTAATGTATCTGCTTGGCATGGAATTGGCAGGCTTCGCAGGCCTTCACCAGCTCGATTGCGTCATTGAGTGCGGTAGGCCAGTAGAACCCGCTGCGAAACACCTAGCCGACGAGGGTCCGTGATGACGAGTGTCGTCCACAATCCCCATCGTGTATGTCAGCCAGCAACTCCTTCCCCTGTCCCGTGGAGATGCAACGCAAGGAAACATCATTTGGCTGCCTCCGGTAGAGCTCTCCGTCTTGTATGCAATAGGTCGTGGCCTGCCGGGCCACACGTTCTGTGTCCTCCACTTTCTCTGGTAGCGTCCCTTGCATCAAGTAGCCCTTGAATTCCGTAGTCCAACATTCCTCCTGGGGCTCCATTGCCAGGAGCAAGCATGCTCCCAAGGTCGGGCCACAGGCCGGTGCTCCTGTGGCAGGTGGTTGAGGGACTTCCTCCCGAGGTTGCACCGTGCTTGATAGTGAAGGCACTGTCGATGGCTTGAAGAGTCGTTCCTCGAAAATGCCAGGCTCCCGAGGCAGCCTCCTGGATGCCCTTTTCGCGATGTCATCAACATCTTGATTGGTGCCGCGGGGCACGTGCTGCAACTCCAGCCCCCAGAACTACTTTTCCATCATGTGCACCTCCGCCAGGTATGCCTCCATATGCTCATCCTTCAGCTCGTACACCTTGTTGGAGAAGTTGACGAGGAGCTGTGAATCACCCTTGATGATGAGGTGCTTCACTCCCATAGCTACTGCAGCCTTCAAGCCCGCTATGAGACCTTCGTATTCTTCTATGTTGTAGGAGACCTTCTCGCCATGTTGGAAGCAGAGTTGCACGGCATAATAGAGCTTGTCCTGAGTGGGGGATATGTGCACTGCGTCAGCCCCTGCGTCGTCCCGCGAGAATGCTATGTAGAAGTACATGACCCAACCATCTGGCGCCTCACTACCTGGGGAAAGTGATTGGTCTTCGCCTGCTTCTAGCCCTGGCGCCTCTGTCCATTCTGCCACGAAATCTGCAAGTGTGGCTCCCTTGACCACCCTGGTTGTGCTGAATTCCAGCTGAAACGCTTGCAACTCGATGTTCCATTCAGCAACCCTCCCAGAGGAATTGGGGCTCATGAGTACCCTTTCCAATGGGTAAGCATAGACGACCTTGATGGGGTGACCATGAAAGTAGTGCCGCAGCTTCTGCGAGGCCACCAGTAGCGCGAGCAAGAGCTTCTAAGGCATGGGGTATCACGCCCTTGCATCCTGCAGCACCGTGCTGATGAAGTACAATGGATGCTCGACGAGGGAGGGTGTGCTGACGGGGTCTGCGCCCGCCGGAGGGGTAGGCGCCTCCTGAGACGACGGAGCCCCCAGCACCTGGCTGCCTGGTGAGGCCTCTTCAGCCCTGGGGGCGTCCTCCTGTCGAGGCTGGTTTCCATCTGCCGAGGTCGTGGTTTTCGTGAGGCCTTCTTGGTCTTGCGCTATCGCAGTCGTGGCCACGGCCGGTCGTGGCCGCGGCCGGTCGTGGCACGGCCTTATCATGGCGCTCCTCCCGAACTGCCACAAGAGTTGCGCTAGCGGAGTAGGGTGTGGCGGCGAGGTACGGCACCAGGGGATCGAGGGGGCGTGGTGCCACCATCACCGGAGGGCTGGTCAGGTACCTCTTGAGGTCTTGAAACACCTGGTATGCCTCCTGTGTCCATTCAAACGTGTCCTTCTTCTTCATTAGCTTGAAGAAAGGCAAGGCGCGCTCCCCCATCTTGGAGATGAAGCGTCCCAACGCCGTCACGCGCCCGGCGAGCTTCTGCATCTCTCTGAGGGTTTGTGGTGGGCGCATATATTCGATTGCCTTGACCTTCTCTGGGTTGGCCTCGATCCCTCTGTGGGACACAAGGAAGCCCAGAAGCTTGCCCAAAGGAACCAAACACGCACTTCTCTGGGTTGAGCCGCAGGTCCTCCTTGCGGAGGCTCGCAGGTCTCTTCTAGGTCTTGGATTAAAGTCTTCGCCTCTCGAGACTTCACCACAATGTCGTCGACGGAAGCCTCAGTGTTCTTCCCGAGCTGCCGGCCCTAGGCGATGTGCATCAGCCGCTGGAAAGTTGCGCCCGCGTTGCGCAACCTGAACGACATGCATGTGTAGCAGTATACCCCACATGGGGTTAGGAAAGCCATCTTTTCCGCATCTTCTACTGCCATCTTGATTTGGTGATAGCCCGAAAACGCATCTAGGAAGCACAGTAAGTCGCACTCGGCGGTGGAGTCGATGATTTGGTCGATGCGGGGGAGCAGAAACGGATCTTGAGGGCCGGCGTTGTTGAGGTTGGTGAAGTCGACGCACATGCGCTCCTTTCCCCCTTTCTTCGGTACGACAACAGGGTTTTCCAGCCATTCGTGGTAGCGAACCTCGTGACTGACCCCCGCTGCCTCTAGCTTGCGAGTTTCCTGGACAATGAAGGCCTGCTTCTTGGTGGACTACCGCCTGGCATTCTGCTTCACGGGGCGCACATTGGGACACACATTCAGGTGATGCTCAATCACCTGCCTCAGGACCCCTGCCAACTGCTTTGGTTCCCATGCGAACATGTCCTTGTTCGTGCGCAAGAACTTCACTAGCAGAGCATCTATGGTGAAGGTGGCTCCTATGGTGAAGGTGGCTTCGGAGGATCCGTCCTCCTCAACTGGTACCTTCTTGGTTTCCGCCTTGTCCTGGGTGAACAGCTGCTTTTTCTTGGTCGTTGCAGCTTCCTTGGCCTTGGGGGCGTCCGTGCCGATGGGCTAGGCTACCGCAGCTGTCTTGAGAGCAAGCTTAAGTGCCAGCAGAGCATCCTTCGTCTCTCCAGCTATGGTATGGACGCCACTGCTCCCGGGCATCTTCATGAGGTTGTAGGCCGGGTGGGTTGCCGTCATGAATCGGGCCAAGGCGGGGTACCCGAGGATGGCGTTGTACGGGAGGCCGATATGGGCGATGTCAAAGTCGATCAGCTCTGTGCAGAAGTTGTCTTGGGTGCCGAAGGTCACGGGAAGGCAGATTTGCCCCAGGGAGCTGGAGGAACCGCCTCCGACGCCTGAGAACAGCCTGTTGGGTCGGAGCCGTTCCAGCGGTACGTGGAGGAGGCTGAAGGACTCCACCGAGAGCACGTTGAGGCCAGCACCGCCATTGATGAGGGTCCTGGTGACGGCCATCTGGCAGATGGTGGGCATGCAGAGCATTGGGAGCACACCTGAGCAGGCGATGCTGGCAGGGTGATCGTCTGAATTGAAGGTCAGGTCGGCCTTGGGTGCCACCCAACCCGGAGGAGCTCCTTGCCGCATGAGGGGGCGCCGATCTGTCATACGAACGGCTTGACATGGCAGTCCGAGGGTGGCCCCTGCAAGCCACCTAGGAGAATAGCAACGACCGGTGGAGCCGGCGCCGCATAGTCGGTGAGGAAGAGGTTGTGCAGCTCCTCCCAGGAGGCCATAGAAGATGTGGGCAGGTTGAGCAACCAAGCGTGCGGGACCCCGGTGAGGGCCAGGGGAAACTAGTTGGCCATGAACTTGCCGTCACCGCCGGCCTTGAGGACAGCCTCCTCATATGCCAGCAGGACGACCAGTAGGTCTGCCGCGCCGTCGTAGCGCAGCGGCATCTCTGGCCTGAACTTGTGCGTCCACTGCACCTGCCGCAAGGCTGGGGCCAAGACCCGAAGCCCCCTGGCCCCAGCGCTGGCGTTGGCCGCGGAGCTGGAGGCGCGCTGTCTGCCATGAGGGCGAAGCGCGGTGTTGGTGGAGAGTGAACCAATGGAAGGGAGAGCTCCGGTGCACCCCTACCTGGCCTGCCAAATGTCGGATATCGGGTTCCGGCAAAACCCTTAAGGTTCGAACTCTGGGGTGCGCACGGAGATCTTCTCCTTACCGATCCACGCCCACAACCTCGCCGTGATTCTATGCTAACAAGATGAACAACACAAGGGACACGAGGTTTATACTGGTTCAGGCCACCATTATGGTGTAATACCCTACTCCAGTGTGTGGTGTGTGGATTGCCTCTGGGCTGATGATCAATAGTACAAGGGGAAGAACAGCCTCGCAAGGAGAGGTGTTCTTGTGCTGGTGTGGTGTGTACGAACTAAATCTCGATGTGCCGGCCCCTTTCTACGGTGGTGGCTAGTCCTATTTATAGAGGCCTTGGTCCTCTTCCCAAATATTGAGCGGGAAGGGATTCCACAACGGCAGGATTTAAAGGGGGACAGCTAGTACATGCTATCCTGACTAAAGGTGGTCTTCGACTGCCAAAGGCACTAGCGATGACGTCGTCTTGGGCTGCACGGTGTTCTCTGTCTTGCCGTCCTCCTAGTCCTGGTCTTGTTGCACCGATATGGAAACCTTTTATTGATGCCTCGGTACTCCGTGCCTGTGCTTGCCCCTTTTGCACCAAAGAGGAAACAAGGACACTGCACTGGCCGGCGCCCTCCTAGCGCCTTCCTGGCCTTGATCGTCATGGCTTGCGTCATGTGCACCTTGCGAGGTACCTCTGCCTTGGTCTCTCCACCTCCTCGCGAGCCTGCCTGGTGAGGCCACCCCTGAGGAGGCCTTGCGTCATCCGCCCCGCGAGGCTTGGCCCCTCGCGAGCGTCTCGAACTTGGGTTGATGAAGACGGGCCGTATTGGGCCACTGCTGAGCCACGCTACAGGCCGCAGGCAGGCAAGTCTGGATACCCCCATATCCAGGACACCGACAAGAGTTGTTGAAGAAGGACACCATGTTCAAATGGACTGAGGAGTGTGAAGCCAGTTTTGAGGAGTTGAATAAACATTTGGTTACAGCCCCAGTGTTGATTCTTCCAGATCAACGAAAGGATTATCATGTCTATTGCGACGCTTAACGTCGAGGACTTGGAGCAGTGCTTATGCAGGAGGGCAGAGTTGTTTCATATGCCTCACGACAGCTTAAACCTCATGAGCAAAATTGTGGTACACATGATTTGCAGTTAGCAGATGATACGTCTCCAATGTATCTATAATTTTTTATTGTTCCATGCTATTATATTACCCATTTTGGATGTTTATGGGCTTTAATTTACACTTTTATATCATATCTGGGACTAACCTACTAACCGGAGGCCCAACCCGAATTGCTGTTTTTTTGCCTATTTCGGTGTTTTGAGGAAAAGGAATATCAAACAGAGTCCAAACGGAATGAAACCTTCGGGAGCGATCTTTTTGGAACAAACGTGATCTAGAGGAGTTGGAGTGGAAGTCAAGAAACAAGCGAGGCGGCCACGAGGGTGCCCGGCACGCCCCCTATAGGC
>NC_057798.1:797481498-797486553 GCF_018294505.1 Triticum aestivum | reverse complement strand
CCCCTACTAATGGCGCACCTAGTATGGCCATTAATGGCGCATCTGTGGTGCGCCATTAACAGCACGCCATTAGTAATTTTTACTAATGGCGCACCACCTGGTGCGCCATTAGTATCTGGTATACTAATGGCGCACCGCGGGTGCGCCATTAGTATAGGCCAGGGTGCGCCATTAGTATGCCTCCCAGGGGCCATGTATATCCAGGTGCTTTGGCATACTAATGGCGCACCACCACTGGATGCGCCATTAGTAACCATGGCATATTAATGGCGCACTTACCAGTGATGTGCCATTAGTATGCTTTGTCATACTAATGGCGCACTGCCATGTGATGCGCCATTAGTATGAATATTAGGTTTTTTTTTATTTTTTTATTTTCTGTTTTGTGCACAGGTTACAAAATGTATAATTTGACAAAATATAAACAGCACACATCAACAATAGATTCATCGAATACAATAGAAGATTAGTCTTTGAATACAATTCATCATATTAGTCTCCGAATACAATTCATCATATTAGTCTCCGAATTGAAAAGACCGAACAAAGATAGAACATTATATTACAAGTCTCGAGACCGCGAGTAGCGAGTTTGTCTTCACATTACAAGTCGATATCGATCATCTAAACTACCATCACATAGAAGAGAGCTGCGGTCATCACGATGAGCATCATCACGATGAAACTCGTCTTCATCCGGTTCCTCCAACGCTCCCTCCCCTCTCCCGCTAGATAGCGGGCGTATCTAGATTCGGCCTCGGCCCTAGTGGTGTACCCTTTGTAACTGTTACCGCTGAATCGGTGAACCTGTCTCCGACACTCCTCCCAGTCATCGTAGACTCCGGGAACCTTACCCTTGTACACGACATATGTCGGCATCACTATGCACTAGCCAAACGAAACGTTAGTACCAATTCACAGACAATACATAAGCAATATATAATTATGCAACAGAACGATCGGAAGAGAAAAGCAAGACATTAATAGCATCGATTACATCTAAGTTGAACGACTCTCGAAACCAAAGAGACATACTACAAGTTCATTAAAGTTTAATTACAACATGAGCCAATCGATGTTTCAGAACTAGACACAGCATCACTGCTTTCGACTCGACTCAAGGGACCGGAGCGTGGATGAAGTCGCCGTCTATCGTGGGAGTCATGAAATAACGGTCGTTGTCAGCCTGCATTTGTAGCATTGTGTCGATGTCACTGTTGGACGGTTGATTTCTGAGGTAGAACTGCCCCTAGGTACGAAGGACATCTTGATGGATGATTTCCGCAAACTCCGACTGGATGCGAAAGAATTCTTGTCGGAGGTCCGCGTCCTGGATTGCCGACACGCTCGCGGCCCAATCTTTGAGTTTACTCGGTAGCAGAAGTTGATGATGGTCCCGTACGATCGCCCGCATGTGATGGATGGCGTAGTAGGCACCCTTCTGACCGCTAGGCGGCTGCTTGACGCAGCAGAACGTCGTATTGTGGGAGAACACGTGCTTGCCGTACTTACGAATAGGCCTGGTGAAGGTGCCTCCAGATTTGGCGTAGCCGGGGAGAACATCATCAAGAACCTTCTTGACATTTGTGTAGTCTACGTTCGACTGACGGTCCGGGTCGAAATACGTGGCCATGGAATATTTGGGGCTTAGGAGGATGAGCGTGCAACATGTGTCACTGCAGAAAACACGGAATGTTAAAAGAAAAATGATCAAAATGTAAGAATTCATATGTTACGGGCCGGTTGAGGGGAGGACTTACTCGGGAAAGTAAGGCACGAGGAAGTTATCCTTATCTTGGTTTGCCAGAATGACGCCTTCGAGGTAAGAACTCGCGACTTGCCGGTCCCCAGCGCTGCCCAAGATCTTGGCACGCATGTAGAAGGGGTCGACTATCACGATGTCCGGGGTCTTGTCGCGAATGATCCGCATCTCCATACTCAGCGAAAATAGCCGAACGAAGGTGTAGTGCAGCGGATGAAGGTTCAACATAGCGTGGATGTCATCAAAACGCAGGACGATCGTACGCCCGATGGAGTTATCCACAAAGCCCTTGCCCTCTGGCACCTTGGCCGCGAAAACTGGGTATGCCACATCCTTCTCCCTGAGACGCCGCTTCTCCAAAGAGAGAACATTGTCATGCAGACTCCGCATAGCACCGGTTGCAGCATTGAGCATATTTGTCGGTAGCATCGCCCTACCCGCCACATGCACCCTCCTCGAGATATCCTGCGGTGAAGGTGGCCCGTCCTGAGCACGGATCGTACTCGGTGCCGGCTGGCTCGCACCCTTCTTAGTCTTTCTTTTGCGTGCCTTCTTCTTCTCCTGTAATGGGATCGAGTTCTGCTCACAGACCGCCTTCTTGAGTGTGTTGGGGCTGATAATATTTCGCACCTCGCCTATCTGAGGCTCGGTGAAGTCGGCAGCTGGAGGCGTCTCCTGAGAGCTGAACGCCAGACGGCGCCTGTTGCAACTTGGCTTCTCCGCGGTACCAGCTAGATCGCACACGTCTTTTGTTGGGTTTGGTTCTTGAGAAGGAGGCCCCATGAAGTCGCCATCGTACCCATGCTCGGCAAAGTACTGATCGACGTTGCCAAATGTATCATCGTCGTCGTCGTCGTTGTTCTGATCCTGTGCCATATGCATGTTTGGATCCAGTGGCATAGGGATGTCCGGCACCGTTACGGCGGTCTTGCCATGGGGCCGACTTGGCGCTGGCACGACTGGCGGTGTTGTCTTTGGGGTGGTGTCCCCCACCCCCAAATGAATCTGGCTCTTCGGCCAAAGCAGGGGCCAGCTCAGGCAGGCGCTGAGGGTCATCACGTCTTCATCGTCGGCCCCGACGGGTCGAATCGGAGGTAACAAGTCGTCGCAGCCTGGCAGCACCCGAACCAGTTGAACCCTAAACAAGTTGGGTGGCATCTGGGTACCGTGGAACAAGGGGTTGCCCGGTTGAACGATTTTGCCCTTGGCGACATCGACCAACTCGTTGTTCACGAAGTGGAGGAGAGTGCACGGAACGTCGGTGGCGCCCTGCGAAAACATGTAGGGCGTCAGGGATGCCCAGTCAAAGGCAAGGAGATGAAGTCCTCGGCCGAGAGAGGCTTAATTAGTTACCGTGATGATGGCATCGAGCTCGGCTAATGTCGACGCACCGCCAACGGCGGGCGTGCAGTTGACGGAGGTGCCGCTTGCTGCAGAGGTGCCGGCCGGCGTACACCCGGGTGCATTAAGCTCTCGTGCCGGCGTCGGAGACACCATTGTTGCATCCGCCGGAGGCACCAATGGCCCCGCCATCGCATTATGCGAGTTGCTGGCCGTGAAGCTAGGAATCGAGGGCGGCCCCTGTTGGCCGCCCGCAATCCACGCACTCAACCCCGAGATCAAGGTAGGCACAAGGGCGGTGATCGTCGCTCCGAGTCGTTGTTCCACTTGCTCTTGGACAATCTCCGGAATCCGCGCCACCTGTGCCTTGAGTTCTTGAACCTCTCGCACCTGGCTTTCCGAGCTGGTCTTTTTCTCCTTCCGCACACCAGCGGTATAGTATGACCCCCATTTTGTCGACAAGCCTTTGCCGGCCACACGACCAGCTGACGTCGGCTTACTGAGCTTATCCTTGTTCTTCATTACATTCAACCCCCTATTTAGAGTGGTGTCCCAAGGGTTGCTCTTAGTCGACCCCGCGCTACTGCTTTCAGTCGCCTGTGGAAGGAATGTGAACCATTTAGAAATTTGGCTTCATTAATTAGAATGCAACCATATGGAGCTAATTACGCGGGGGTGTATTCCTTACCAGAACAAGCTCAAGCTACCTGGTCTTCGGATCCGTGGTAAGCTCCTTTGTTTTCGGGTCCTTCTTGTACCGGGCCCTGACAAAGTTCCTGGTCTGCTTGTCACCGTATTTATCGAAGAGGGGCGATAGGCCTTGCTCGGCACGGTCCGCCTCCTCCTTGTCCCATACAGGCTCCGCCACTCTGTAACCGCCGGGACCGAGTGTGTGTTCCCCTATGTTCAGCTCCCGCATTTGTTTCCCCCACTCACTTGATTGGGAGCTTGCGGTGCTCGAGCAATTGATCTTGAATTCGTTGTAGTCATCTTCGGTGATCGAAGGATTTTTCTCCTTGATCTTCTGATAACTCTCACCTTTCTCGATCATTCTCTTCACATTGCTTTTCCAAGTAGACAGGGCCTTGCTCATCTTCGTGAGGGCAGCATTGTTCACTTTATTCCCTTTGAGGCTTGTGTTTTCAAATTCAGTGGGGAACTTGTATCGTTCGTGCAGCTTCGTGAAGAGGAGGTTGCGCAAATTCCCTCGGTCAGGATGCCTCAGATTCTCGGTGTTGATCGAGATGGTGCTCCGGACAATGCACCCGAGCTGAAGCGAGTACCCCTTGACTATTCGTTCAGGCGCCGTTGGATTCCCGTTGGAGTCCACTTCAGTAACTTCCTCCTTGAGGGTGCGGAGCACGATCGGGCGCCGGTCCTTCCGTTGCCTCTTCGGTTGGCTGCCATCTGTGTGTGCGCCGCCATCATCAGTGGTGGCATCCTCGGCGGCACCATCAGTGGTGGCATCAGTGTGGTCATCCTCGGCGGCACCATCCGTGGTCTCAGGATCGGCGAGGGAGAGAGAGGGGATCGAGGGCGAGGGCTCGGGCGAGGGAGAGAGGGGGGATCGATACGAAGTAGGGGGGCACAATACTAATGGCGCACCACCCCTCGGTGCGCCATAAGTATATACATGCTAATGACGCACCTCGGCCTGGTGCGCCATTAGTATTTTTCTTTATTTCCGCTCGAGCCAACAGGTTATCTCCCACCTGACCTTATCCACATCAACTCCCCTCTACTAGCTCGACTGGTCAGGTGCCAGTTCTCACACTAGGAGGTCCTGGGTTCGATTCCTAGGCTCCACAAAAAAAAATTATGCATTTAAAATGTTGTTTGATACTTATTTGTGTTTAAATATGTTCAAACTTGTTTAAATCATAACAGTAATTTTTTTTATAAGACAGTAATAATTTTTTAAAAAATATCATCAAACAGTAATGCCGGTGGAG
>NC_057798.1:797446004-797480834 GCF_018294505.1 Triticum aestivum | reverse complement strand
GCGGTTGAGTAGGGGAGGGGTGCGGGGGGTCGGCGGCGGCGGTTGAGTAGGGGAATCGAGGGTGCGGGGGGTCGGCGGCGGCGGCCGGTGGACCGGGGGGTGCTCGGCGGCGAGGGGGACCGGATCTGGCGAGGTGGGATAGCGATCGAGATGGAGGGGGATCGAGATCGAGTGTCCATGAAATTTAAAAATATTCATGATAGTTCAAAAAGTGCCCATGAAATACAATCGAGAAATGAAGGCTACGATTTAAATACAATCGATCTTAGCTAGCTATCTGTTAACAATCTTCTTGCCCTTCTTTTTCGCAAATGGAGTTCTTCTGTGGAACGGACGTCCTTTAGGTAGGGTGGTCCTGCTTCTTCTTGTGGTGTATGCTGCTACTTCATCATCGTCGTCATGTTCGATCCTCGGGTCACCGTACTTGTCTAAGTCTTGCTCATTGGCTACTCCATCCATTCCGATGATCTTCCTTTTGCCTCTCCTCACGACAACACGAGTGGTCTTTGACGGGTCGGTAATGAAGAAGCATTGGTCCACTTGGGAAGCCAGTACCCATGGCTCATTTTTCGCGGTGACGTTTGCGCCCGCGGTCTTGGATTTGGCTTCGGGTATAACCATGGTGGTGAAATACCGGTCTTCTTTTAGGACGCTCTTGGCCCATCTGACACGGAACATCAGGACCTTCTCTCCAGCGTAGCTCAGCTCCCAGATCTCCTCGGTCCTTCCGTAGTATCTGTCCTTGTCGTTACCGGTGTAGGATTCAGTCGTTACCCCGGAGTTCTGATAACCATCGCTCTTCATGTCCTTGGCCTCGGTGTAGAATGTGTAGCCGTTGATATCGTACGCCTCATAGGTCATCAGGTTGTGCTCGGCGCCCTGTGACAAGGCGAATATGAGTTGTTCTTCCACGGAAGAATCCTCATGTAAAGGGTACGACAGAAGCTTCTGCTTGAACCAACGCGTGAAACATGAGTTGTGCTCTTTGAGTATATCTCCGTCCGTCCTCTGTTGGCCTCGGTCATTGTACGTCTTCTTAATAAAGGTTTTGTGCTCTACCACCCAAGGATCGACCACGTCTATGTGTTGTAGCGCGACTAGGTTTGCTCTTTCAAAGTCGGCGAGTCGACCCTCGAAGTCGACATGCATTTCGCGGCGACCCCATCCAGCGAGCCTGCCGAGGTGCCTGTTGACGGGCAGACCAACGGGGTTCTCGATGCCTAGATAATTCGTGCAGTAGGAGATGCACTCTTCGGTCAGAAAGCCCCTGGCTATGCTTCCCTCTGGACGTGACATGTTGCGAACGTATCCTTTGATGACACCATTCATCCTTTCGAATGGCATCATGCTGTGCAGGAACGTCGGCCCGAGTTGGATGATATCCTCCACTATATGGACCAGCAGATGCACCATAACATCGAAGAATGCGGGCGGGAAGTACATCTCAAGCTCGCATAGTATCACCACGATCTCTTCCTGTAGCCTTCTGAGTTGCCTCACGCCAATCGACTTCCGAGAGATGACGTCGAAGAAGTTGCATAGGCCAAATAGCGTTTCACGGACGTGCGCGTCCATGATCCCACGGATTGCAACTGGAAGTATCTGTGTCATCAGCACGTGACAGTCGTGAGACTTCATCCCGCTGAACTTCTGCTTTGCTGGGTCTAGGTATCTGCTTATCTTCCCCGCGTAACCGTAAGGAAGTTTTACTCCTAGGAGGTAGGTGAAAAACTGCTCGATCTCCTCCTGACTTAGAGTGAAGCACGTGGGAGGGTAGTCATTTCCGGTCTTCTTGGCCTTTTTGCCTTTGCGACGACTTTCTGTGTCCTGCTTCGCCTCATCATCATCATCATCATCATCATCATCATCATATATAGTGTGAAGCTCCTGCCTGATGCCCATTGATTTCAAGTCTGCCCTTGCTTTCGGCCCATCTTTGGTCCTCTCTGGCATGTTGATCAGGGTACCAAGCAGACTCTCGCACACGTTCTTCGTGATATGCATGACATCAAGGCTGTGAGGCACACGGTGGATCTTCCAGTACGGCAAGTCCCAGAAAACAGACCTCGTTTTCCATACCTTCAGCAGCGGCTCTGGCGCCTTTTGCTTCTTTCCCGGTAGTGGGCAGTCTTTCCAATTTTTCAACAGCTTGTCTATTTCCTCGCCGCTCCTCGTACACGGGCGTTTTCGGGGTTCGGTTTCACCATCGAACAGATCCTTGCGTTTCCTCCACGGGTCATCATCGCGAAGCCACCTTCGATGTCCCATGAACACGGTTTTCGAAGACCCGGGATCTCTATCTAGCTGGCGATACGTTGTGTCATCCATGCACCTTACGCATCCAGAAAATCCGTGGACTACCTGCCCCGCAAGATATCCGTAACCGAGATAGTCGTGCACCGTCGTGAGCAGTGCGGCTCTCATAGGGAAATATTCTTTCTCTGCGGCATCCCACGTATTGGCTGGCGTTTTCCACAGCGTGTCAATCTCCTCTTTCAGCAGCCCCAGATACAGATTGATGTCGTTCCCTGGTTGTTTCGACCCTTCAATTAGCATACTCATATGAATGTACTTCCTCTTCATGCACAACCAGGGGGAAGGTTGTACATCCACACGAACACAGGCCAGGTGCTATGTGTGCTTCTCTGGCTGCCAAACGGATTGACTCCATCGGTGCTCGCGCCCAGCATGATGTTCCTTGGATCGTTCCCAAATTCTGGGTATTCGAAGTTCAACGCTTGCCACTGGCTCGCATCCTTAGGGTGACTCAGCATCTTGTCTTTTTTATCTATCTCCGGATCATTTGCGTCATCTTCTTGCTTCTTCTCCTCACTATCCGCGTGCCAACGCAGGAGCTTTGCTACCTTAGGGTCCGTGAAATACCGCTGCAGACGAGGAGTGATCGGAAAGTACCACACCACTTTTCGAGGAGCTTTCTTCCTCTTCTTGTATCGAGTGACACCGCACACCGGACATATGGTAGACTCCGCGTGCTCATCCCGATAAATGATGCAATTGTTCATGCACATAATGTATTTCACGTGCGGTAAATCCAGAGGACACACGATTTTCTTTGCCTCCTCCAAACTGGTCGGGCACTTGTTCCCCTTGGGAAGACGTTCATGCCAGAATGACATGTTCTCGTCGAAGCATGCGTCGGTCATTTTGTGTTTTACCTTCATCTCCAGAGCCATGAGCGTTACTTTCAGGCGGGTATCCTCGGGCCTGCATCCTTCATACAATGGAGTAACCGCGTCTAAGTCAAGTTGATCCATCTTGGCTTTCTCTCGGGCGGCAGCTCTTGCGTTATCCGTCTGCTTGAGAAGCAGCTCTTGAATATGAGGGTCCTGCACCCAGCCCATCAATGGTCCAGCATCGTCTGCTCCGCCGGCATCATCATCATGTCCTGCATCTTCTACATGATGACTGTGTACAGCATCACCGTCGTGATCATCTCCTGGGGATTCTTCGTCTTCTCGCCCCCCCGAGCCGCGGTGGTTGTCTTGCTGCCCTTCCTCATTTCTTGCCCGGCCCCCATGGACGACTTCGTAGTCATCTTCATCACCTTGCCACCGATAGCCATCCATGAAACCACGCAAGAGCAGGTGGTCCCGCACCTGCCCGGAATCCGGGTCCGCAATAAGGCTATTCAGCTTGCATCTTCGACACGGACATCTTATCTCCGTCTCGTTCTTTTGAAGCATCTCGGCCTTTGCGGACCTCAAAAACCTATTCACGATGCCTTCGGTCATCGTGCGGACCATGGTCGCCTGCGGGGTAGAGCAAAACGATATTTTAGAACCAAGAAAAAATTTGGCATGACTTTCCCTAAAAATAGGACCAAAAAGAATGCTTAATGCCAAAATTCTCACCGAAACGGAAATGAATCAACATTCCGGCAAAATATTGGCAACTATCGCATTTCAAATACCGGTACACCTCCAAACACAAACACATATGCAACACCACAAACATATGCAACACCACGAACATACATAGATCTAGCTAGGCCATAAAAAGTGCATGTGCACATTGTTGTAGGGAGAACAACATAAATATAGCTTCCCCCCTTACTTACCTAGCAAAACAAGGTAACTTAACCACTTAATTTTAATGAATCTATGGTGGAAATGAGGTGAAAACGAGGAGGCACCCGAGACAAGGAGGAGGCGGTGGAGAGAATGAAGTGGGGAGAAAGTCAGTGTGGGAGGAGAGGCTGTCCAAAATATCTTGTTGCTGCCCACTTACTAATGGCACACCAGCAACAAATGCGCCATTAGTAATCCAGGTTACTAATGGCGCACCCCCTGGTGGTGCGCCATTAGTACTTTTGCAAAAAAAAGGAATAAAAACAATAATAAAAAAATAACATTAGTGGCGCACCTTCTGGCTGGTGCGCCATTACTAGTTACAACTAGTAATGGCGCACCACCAGTGGATGCGCCATTAGTATGTTTGGACAGGCGCACTAGTTCAAAAAAAAATTTGGTACTAATGGCGCACCGAGGGCAGGGTGCGCCATTAGTAGTTTCAACACTAATGGCGCATCAGAAGGTGGTGCGCCATTAGTATATACTAATGGCGCACCACATGTCTGGTGCGCCATTAGTGTCATTTCCATCTATAGCCCTTTTCCTAGTAGTGCTCGTGGGCCCCTCGAGCTTCCACCGACCTACTTCTTCCTCCTACATATACCCATGTACCCCTAAAACATCAGAGGCGACCACGAAAAACTATTTCCACCACCGTAACCTTCCGTATCCGCGAGATCCCATCTTGGAGCCTTTGTCGGTGCTCCACCGGAGGGGGAATTGATCACGAAGGGCCTCTACATCATCTTCAAGGCCTCTCCGATGAGTTGTGAGTAGTTTACCACAGACCTTCGGGTCCATAGTTATTAGCTAGATGGCTTCTTCTCTCTCTTTGATTCTCAATACAAAGTTCTCCTTCCTCTTCTTGCAGATCTATTCGATGTAACTCTTTTTGCGGTGTGTTTGTCGAGACCCGATGAATTGTGTTTTTATGATCAAGTTTATCTATGAGAAATATTTGAATCTCCTCTGAATTATTTTATGTGTGATTAAGTTATCTTTGCAAGTCTCTTCGAATTACCAGTTTGGTTTCGCCTACTAGATTGATCTTTCTTGCAATGGGAAAGTACTTAGCTTTGGGTTCAATCTTGCGGTGTCCTTTCCCAGTGACAGCAGGGGCAGCAAGGCACGTATTGTATTGTTGCCATCGAGGATAAAAAGATGGGGTTTATATCATATTGCATGAGTTTATCCCTCTACATCATGTCATCTTTCAATGCATTACTCTATTCTTCATGAACTTAATACTCTAGATGCATGTTGGATAGCAGTCGATGTGTGGAGTAATAGTAGTAGATGGAGGTCGGTCTACTTGTTACGGACGTGATGCCTATATCATGATCATGCCTAGATAATCTCATAACTATGCACCTTTCTATCAATTGCTCGACAGTAATTTGTTCACCCACCATAATACTTATGCTATCTCGAGAGAAGCCACTAGTGAAACCTATGGGACCTGGGTCTATCTCTTATCATATAAGCTTTCAATCTACTTTTATTTGCATCTTTACTTTTCCAATCTATATCATAAAATACCAAAAATACATTTATCTTATCATATTATCTCTATCAGATATCACTTTCACAAGTGGCCGTGAAGGGATTGACAATCCCTTTATTGCGTTGGTTGCGAGTTCTTGTTTGTTTGTGTAGGTGTGTGGGACTTGTGAGGAGCCTCCTACTGGATTGATACCTTGGTTCTCAAAAACTGAGGGAAATATTTACGCTACTATTGTTGCATCACCCTTTCCTCTTCAAGGAAAACCAGCGCAAGCTCAAGACATAGCGGGAGTCGTAGTGCATGCGTTGAAGACGTGGAGACATTTTCTCATCGGAAACCATTGTGAGGTGTACACGAATCACAAGAGCTTGAAGTATATCTTCACACAGAAGGAGTTGAATCTCAGGCAAAGGAGATGGTTGGATCTCATTAAGGATTATGATATGAAGTTGCACTATCATCTCGGAAAGGCTAACGTAGTAGCCGATGCGTTGAGTCACAAGAGTTATGTCAATACGCTCATAACTGGAGATTTACCCAAGCAGTTAGCAGGATCATGTGAGCTATGTTTGGAAATAGTTCCGAGAGGTTATCTAGCAGCATTAGGAATTCATTCCACTTTGGTGGATAAGATCAGAGAAGCTCAGAAGACTGACAAGGAGATTGCTGAGATAAAGGAAAGGATGAGCAAAGGAAAGGCTAAAGGATTTCATGAGGATGAGCACGATACTTATGGTTTGAGGATCGCGTATATGTGCCTAATGACCCTGAGATCAGGAAGTTGATTCTACAGGAGGTCCATGATTCGCTGTATTCGATTCACCCAGGAAACACTAAGATGTATCTGGATTTGAAGGAAAGTTTCTGGTGGACATGAATGAAGAAGGATATTGCTGAGTATGTAACAGTATGTGATGTATGTCAGAGAGTGAAGGCAGAGCATCAGAAGCCAGCAGGATTGCTATAACCATTTCCAATACCCGAATGGAAGTGGGACAAGCTTGGCATGGATTTTATCACGGGATTGCCCAGGACTCGTTCAGGCTATGACTCGATATGGGTTGTAGTCGATCGTTTGAGGAAGGTAGCTCATTTCATTCCAGTAAAGACCACCTATACGACTGCTAAGTTGGCAAAGATATACATGACTAGGATCGTATGTCTGCACAGAGTTCCGAGGACCATTGTATCAGATAGAGGAGGACCTACGGAAGGACCACCCGCACCTATTTTCTAGCCAACCCGAATCTCGAGGGCGAGATTCATCTTAAGGGGGGTAGGTTTGTAACATCCCAAATTTTCAATTTGGAATGTTATACATAGATCATCATTGCATATCATATTTTATTGCATTTTGGTTGATCCTAGAAATTTGAAGCAACTCAAGGACCCACGGAGAGAGTTGGGGATTTCGTTATTTTCATATTTGACTTTCTCAAATATTGAAAACAGGATCATTTTGGTTTTAATCATTTTCTCTCCGAATATTTCAATGATAAAATAAAAGAGATGGGATAAAATGACTTCTCCAAAATAAAAGAAATATTGGAGGAAAAATGTTAAAATCAAATAAGAATTTTATTTGGACTTGTATTGCTATTTTATTTGAATTAGGAAAAAAATGCATTTTTCAAAATTGCATTAGTGTCTCAAATAAATGTTCACTTTGTCCGCATTATTATTATAGGGCCGTGAAAATTTATGTCAGGATTTTTGGTCTTCATTTATTATTTCTTTTGTTTGTTTTTCCGCATCAGTTTATTTTAAAAAAAAGTGCACCGACCTAATAGGTCGTGCCCGACCCGGACACCGCCAGGTCGGCCTTTATAAGGGCGAGGCCCGACCCTGCCAGCCCAGCCAGCCCCGCCCCGAAACCCTAGCCGCCGTCGGAGCCGCCACCGACGACCGCCCGCCCACCGCCGAAGTCGCCGATGCCGCCACGGACCTCGCCGGAGGTAGCCGCCGTCGTCGTTTCAGTTTTTCTCAGAAAACCGATCGGTTTTCTTTAGAAAACCTAGATCTAGATTTTTTTTATTAGATCGGTTCGGTTTTTTCGGTTTAGTTATTTTGCGGACATTCATCCGTACGTTCGTTTTAACGAATGTTGTTCGTCAGGTAGTCGCAGATAGCGAACGCTCATTCGTTACCCTGTTCGTATCGTTTTATTTTCTAGGGTTTATTTGCGATTAATTTCGATCGTGATTTCTGCCCTAATCTTCGTTCTAGTATAACTTTTTATTCGTTTATCCGAATTAGATGAAACAAGCGCCTAGATCTTTGTCTCAAAGCCCTCTTTCGGTTTACCGAATTTTTACAAGATTTTGATACTGTAAAATTTGACTTTAGTCCAGATTAGTAAATGAATCTTGTTTCTTTCGTAGTTTGAGTTTTGCTGCTCTGTTTGATTTGATTCTTTTTGCAAACCAGAGTTCTTCACTTGAACTTTCTGGTTAAATCTTCTTATTTGAGTTTTACCCATGATTTTGGTTGAGTGCTTATGTCTGTTATTGTTTGTTTGCGATAGAATTCCCAGAGTGCAAAGCATGCTACTACGAGTCTCTAGGTTTTGCGGATCATCAGCAAGGCAAGTAACACTTTGATCATATCTATTTATTACCCATGTTTTTGTGCATTAGTTCCAACCCTCAAACATTGCATGGTTAGGATCTGAATAACATGTGGGTTTGGGAAGTAGATGATAAGGTAGAACCTATTGCCCTGTTTATTATCAAACCTTTGGGAGTTACTTCTACGAGTGCTCAGGATTGCTATGCTATGCTCGTAGACGTGGATTGGGTGAGTGTATCCATGAGAGATGTGAGTAGTGTTAACTAATGGTTAACTTAAGGTGCCTACTTAAATACACATCTGGGTGGATTGGTTTTGGGCACCTGAAGAATCCAGTGTTGTCCTAGGATATCCGGAGTACCAGTGTGATCATCCTATGGTTCGCCACCCAGGCTCAATGGGATCATAAGATTATTCATGCTAGAAACTTCTGTGTGTAGCCACAAGTTATTATGGGCTCTAGCATAGTTGAGTATGTTGTATGACCTCTTTCAGTGGTGGGATAGCAGATGTAGGGGAAAGTAGGTGTAACTGTCCATCCAGAGTAAAGAGTAAATGTTTCTGAAAGACTGTGTCTTGGTCATCCGTTTCTCAAACACCTTGTAGTGCAAGAAATCCAATGGAGGAAATCGAGTTTTGTGGGAAAAAGTGCGCAAACCTCTACGGAGTGTATAAACTAATCATGGTTAGTCGTGTCCCCGGTTATGGACATCTTGGGTATCTGGTTCTTGGATTATCATGTTGATTTCATCACTCAAAATTAATTTGTTGGGTTAATTGATGATATTTAATTGGGATTGAGTTGGAGGAACCTTCTCAATGTTTAACAACCACCATGATAGCTAAATAAAATTTGTTCCTTTGTTTTAGGGGAAAATTGGCTTTATGCAAAACTGTAACCATAAAGCTTTCCACCATCCATATATGCATGTACTGATAGCATTTATATGTTCATTACTTTATGTGTTACATTGTCAGCATATTCCATGTGCTGACCCGTCTCGGGCTGCAACATATCATGTTGCAGACTTTTCAGACGACGAGTAAGGTGCCATAGGTCGTTGTCGTTCACTTAGCTATGCGATTGGAGTTGATGGATTCACTTTATCTTCGAAGCCTTCCGTTGTTATCGTATTAGATGGCCTTAAGACAATTTATTGTAATAAGTTCTCTTTTCAAACATTCAATGTAATAAGTGTATGATTGAAACTCTGTCATAAATCCTCCATTATTGTGTGTGTCAGCATTACCGATCCAAGGATGACATTGATGCACAGAGACTAGACTGTTTGAGGTCTGGTCGCTACATCGAGTGTCAAAGGTCGTCGAGGGTCGTGGATCGAGGGTCGACGAGGGTCGAGGGTCGATGGTCGTTGAGAGTCGAGGGTCGAGGGTCTAGGGTCGTCGAGGGGTCGAGGGTCTAGGGTCGTCGAGAGTCGAGGGGTCGAGGGGTCAAGGGTCGAGGATCGCCAAGGGTCGAGGGTCTAGGGTCATCAAGGGGTCGAGGGTCAAGGGTTGTCGACGGTCGTGGGGTCGAGGGTCGAGGATCGCCGAGGGTCGAGGGTCTCCGTTTAACAAGAATGCCTCCATTATGGATGTGCACAAGTTGATCCATTTTTTCTGATCTCATCCATGATTACATCATTTGCTGGAAGTAACATCCCTATAACACTATGAAACTATGCAAAGTTGTTTTGGAACAGAGTTCCGGATAGGACGATTCGCTTTTTGGTACGGATTTCAGCAAAGGCCTTCCAAATAGCGATATTCGGAAGGCTCTTTCTGAACTTCTTACCAAAAACGAATTATGATATACGAGACTTCGTTCCAAAACAATTTTGGAGAGCTTCGTACCGTTATGTGCCTATTACTTTCGGCAAATGATGAAGCAATGGTTTTCTTGAGAGCAGGAAAAATATGGACCATTTCTGCACATCCAGAATGGTGCCATCATCTTAAATCCCTTAAAGGTTAAGAGAATCCGAGCGGGTCAGGATCGGAACTAGCTAGGGTAGGGGTTCAAGGGTCGCTGAGGGGATGAGGGTCGAGGGTCGTCGAGGGGTCGAGGGTCAAGGATCGCCGAGGGGTCGACAGGGGGACGTCGATCAACCCCCTCTCGCTCGACCAACTCTCGAGGACACCCAAACCATAGAAAAAAACATTGTCGATCTCGTACCCCCTCCCGCCCCTACCCGACAAACTCTCTCGAGATTTGAGATTTATCAAGAATGCCCCCATTATGGATGTGCATAATTAAGTTGATCCCTATTTTTTCCTGATTTCATCTACCATTCTATGTGTGCATGTTCTCTCGTGTCAAAGTATTGAATCCTTTTACACTACTAGAAAATGTGACATATAGAAGGGTAGATGAGATCAGGAAAAAATAGGGACCATTTTTTATACACATCCAGAATGACACCATCTTGTTAAATCCCTTAAAGGTTAAGAGAATCCGAGCGGTCGAGGATCGGAACTAGCTAGGGTAGGGGGTCAAGGGTCGCCGAGGAATATATATATATTAAGCATGTGTTGACTAGATAATTGATGCACTAATTCTTTTGGTATGTACATATATTGACACTTCTTTCTTCTTTTATAGCCCTCCGGATCGAGCAAAACTTCGGTAACGAGACGAGGCCCGAAGAAAAAGTTGCTCTCGGATGAAAGGTTCACGATCACAGAAATCGCGCGCGATGGCCAACCTATTAAATCCCTCCGGACCAAGGAAGCATTTACTGCTAAGTGCGGGGTTCTTGTTAGGGACATGATCCCGATCAGCATCCAACTATGGTATAAGCCTAAGAAGGAAGACCCTCAATTTCTTTTGTCGAAGATAGACAGAAAGATGATCTCTGGAAAGCGCTGAAGGTAAATTTCACCCTACTGGCAGAGGAGGATCCGGAGAAGCCAGTTATACAGCCATTGATCAAGGCTACTGCTCTCAAGAAGATGGTAGATCTATTTAGGAGGTGGAAGAATGAGTTGAAATCAACGTATGTCGACAAAAACAAGACTCCAGAATTCATCGGTTGATTTGAGAGATAAGAGATCACTGGCCCCCATTTGTGGCCCACAAGAAATCGGAGAAGAGTAAGAAGATTTCAGCGATTAACAAGATAAATGCTACAAAGAAGAAGCATCACAATCACACGGGGTCAGGTAGCTACCTCAAAGCCCTGTCGTTGTGGGACAAGGCTGAGCAGGACCTAATTGCTAAAGGGGTCGAACCAGAGACATTGCACTGGCCAAACCATTCAAGGACTTGGTTCTTTGGGGTTGGGGGAACTTTGGACCCTAAAACAAGGAAGTTTTGTTGGACGGACGAGCAAACTGCAACAAACATCACGAAGCTCAAAAAGCAATCAAGGAAGCATAGGAAGGGATGTTCGTTCCCGACAGAGAGAATGACGAGCTCACAAAGGCCCTCAGGAATCCTGAGCACCCTGGCCGAACATGAGGCACGCCAGGCACCGTTGCGTGGAAGGTTGGGTTTCCCGACGGAGGCGGTTACAAAACCCAAGAGAGGAGGAGGAAAGTGGAGCAGAGCGAACTGCAGCAGCTTCAGGCAACGGTACAAAACCTAGAGGAACGACAAGCTGTTGAGAACCAGCAAGATCATGCCCAAGCAGCTACCCTAGAAGCTACCCCGCCTTCTCAGCGGAGAAGCAGCGTGGCTTCCACCAAGCTCGTTCAGCAGCCTTACTTCACGGGTCCTAGCTACCCCATGGATTTTATCACGGATTCACACCAGTGCCACCTTATGATGTAATGGCTTCAGCTCAAATTCAAGGCAGTTGTCGGATCTGTGTTCCTTCCTTCACCCGGAGCAACTTTTCACTACCGTCCAATTCCACAAGGCTATGCTGTTGTGATGGTGGATGAAATAACAGAGGGATTTGAGGAGCTCCAGCTTGACCACTGTCGGTGTCAAAACCGGCGGATCTCGGGTAGGGGGTCCCGAACTGCGCGTCTAGGCGGATGGTAACACGAGACAAGGGACACGATGTTTTTACCCAGGTTCGGGCCCTCTCGATGGAGGTAAAACCCTACTCCTGCTTGATTAATATTGATGATATGGGTAGTACAAGAGTAGATCTACCACGACATCAGAGAGGCTAAACCCTAGAAGCTAGCCTATGGTATGATTGTTGTTGGTCCTACGGACTAAAACCCTCCGGTTTATATAGACACCGGAGAGGACTAGGGTTACACAGAGTCGGCTACAATGGGAGGAGATCTACATATCGTATCGCCAAACTTGCCTTCCACGCCAAGGAAAGTCCTATCCGGACACAGGACGGAGTCTTCAATCTTGTATCTTCATAGTCCGGGAGTCCGGCCCAAGGTCATTGTCCAGCCATCCGGACACCCCCTAATCCAGGACTCCCTCAGTAGCCCCTGAACCAGCCTTCAATGACGACGAGTCCGGCGCGCAAATTGTCTTCGGCATTGCAAGGCGGGTTCCTCCTCCGAATACTTCATAGAAGATGTTGAACACAAGGATAGTGCCCGGCTCTGCAAAATAGTTTCTACATACCACTGTAGAGAGAATAATATTCGCACAAATCTAATCTACTGACGTATTCCGTAGCGTGACATCATGCCACAGCCAAGCCTTTATTTGAATCGTTTTACTGTCCCACCTCAGCGTGTTTAGCGAGGCGATTTCCTTGGCATGTCTTGTCAAAGCAGAGATCGTGTCCCCTTATTCCGGGATTCTCATCAATACGGGCGTGGGTAACCCAACTGCGCCATTAATCACGGCGCTTGGGAGATAGGCGAGTTTTACTTGGCTGGTGGGGGCACATAGTTTCGGCCGCCCATATAAGGGGATAAGAATCCACCCTTTCCATCTACGCCTTCCTCCTCCTTCGCTTATCTATTCCTGCGCACTCGAGTTCCAGCGCCCAAGTCCCACTTCCCACCTCAACCTTCTCCAATCATGTCCGGAGCGGGAGGCAGGTGGATGGCCTCCTCCGTTATGGAGGGGCAAATCAAGAAGATGAGGAAAGCCGGATACTTGTCCAACGACATAGCGCACCGGCTCCCAGATGAGGGGCAGCTCATCCCCACCCCCAGGCCCCATGAGAGGGTCATGTTTCTCCCCCATTTCCTCCGCGGACTAGGCTTTCCTCTTCACCCATTTGTCTGGGGGCTCATGTTCTACTATGGCCTGGATTTCCACGATCTGGCCCCGAACTTCATCCTCAACATCTCAGCGTTTATTGTCGTGTGTGAGGTCTTCCTCCGCATCCAGCGCCACTTCGGCTTATGTCTGAAGACCTTCAATGTCAAGCCGAAGGTCGTGGGCGGCCGACAAGCGGAGTGCGGAGGTGCCATGGTGGGCAAGATGGCCAACGTCACATCTCTCAAGGGCTCCTTTGTGGAAACCATCAAAGGGTGGCAATCGGGGTGGTTCTACATCACCGAGCCGCGTGACCCTGAATGGGCAGCGGCCCCCGAATTATGATCTGGCATCCCCACACGGCTCACCTCTTGCAAAGAGATGGGCCTATCATGGGGTAATTCGGCAGAGGTGACCAGACTCCAAACCTACGTCAAAGACCTGATCGACAGGAAGGTTAAACTTGTCACCGTAGTCCAGGTCATGCTCTTCCGCCGGATCCTCCCGTGTCAACGACGTGCTTTTAATTTGTGGGAATTCAGGCTCTTCGACACAACGCACGAAGATGCCTGGAAGGTGCTTTTCAAGAGCTCTGAGGTTCACCCTCCCATTACCGAGGATCGCGGATTCTGCGTGAAGCGCCAAGCCAGCGCGGTAAGCTTAGTTTACCCATTACAGGGTACTTGTTTTTCATAGTTTGACTCCATGCGGGATCTAAACTCCCATTCCTTTAACAGGACTGGTAGAAGAAGGCCGGACAGATCGACTGTCCGGCTCCTTTGCCCGAAGGTCCAGCAGACGCCCGCTTGGCAAAGCTGCTGGTTCTGGCACCTCACGTGGTGCCGGAGAAGAAGTCCAAGAAAAAGGCCACGGGGACTCGAAAGAGTTCCCGGCGCCTGGTCGTGTCGGATTCATCGCCCGACGACCCCGAAGCGCACTCCGCCTCTGAGGATGAGGAGGAGGAAGAAGAAGCCTCTCCCCCTCCAACGGGTGGAGGAAAGAAAAGGAAGGCCGCCCCAACTGGGGAGGCCGGAGGGTCCAAGAAGGGGAAGACCCTTCTCCCAGACTACGTCACCGACGCCGAAGACGGCGGAGTGGAGTGGCCATCCAGGGCCAAGCCCCTGGCAAAATCGAAAGTATCCGGATACCAGAATAACTCATGGCGTTTCTTTATTGTACAGTACCTTCTGACGCCAAATTTAATCATGCAGTCCGCCCAAGGCTCAGCTCGACGATTCGTCGAGCAGTTCCCTGGATTCGTCGGATGTGAATAGTGCTTCACTCCCGACTGCTACCTCCCCTCGCCCTACAGAAGATGCCGAGGTGGAGTCCCAAAAGGGGCTAAACTAGGAGGAGGTGGTCCTGGAGGCGCCGCAAGGCGACCTCCCGGACTCCAAGCCCAAAGGGGAGGAAGCCCCAGAGGGATCCAAGCCCAGCCCTAGGACGGACACCGCTCCAGAACCTTCAGTGATTCCAGAGTCTGGGAGGCGGATCCCTCGCAAGAAGGGCAAGCCTACGACGCCGACGGCCTCCGTACAACCGGAGGCGCCGGACAATTTGCTGGAGGTGCTTAACGGTGCCTCCATCAACGAGGAGCACTGCACTGTTATGAGTGCGGTGATCCAGAAGGTTCAGTCTGCCAAGAGCGGGCTGACAGAAGCCTGTACCAGCCTTCTAACAGGCTTCGAGGTATGTATTTTAAAACATGTAAAAATGTTACCGCATAGACAGTTGCCCCTGATGCTCAGTTTGGTGTTCGGAAAGAAAAACCAGACTGAGGATCTAAAAAGATATACGCAGGAGTCTAACATAAATATGTCAATATGGGAATGCAGGCTGCGCTGCTGACCTCTGCCGCACTGACTGCGGAGGTCGATGCATTGAATCAGAGCCTCGAGCGGTCCGAGAACGAGCTTGGCCTTGCCAAGAAGCAGCTCGAGGACAAGGAAGGTAGGTAGTGCCTTTTGTAAATATATATATAATACCTGGTTGCAAATAATGACAGGACTAACGTGAATGTTACAGGGGCCACAACCGAGGTGGCGATCCTGAAGGAAGCGTTGTCCAAGGCCGAAGACAATGCGGCCATGGAGCGCACCGAGCGAGAGAAACAAGAGGCGCGGGTGGCGGAGGTGCGGCAAGAGCTCGATGCTCTCGTGAAGAAACATCAGAGTTTAGAGCTTGTCTCAAAGACGCGAGAGTCCGAGATTGCCTCGGCACTTGAAAGCGCCAAGTCTGCCAAGGCCAAAGCCCAAAAAGTCCTCCAGGAGATTGAGGCGATGAAAAAGATAGCGGTGGCTAAGGCATTCTTCATGCAAAGCAAGCATGTGAAAGTAAATTACCTGTTACTTACCCGAGTCCGGAGCTCTCCAGGAGCATTCGAAGATCTGCCCTGCAGTGTATCCGACGCCACCACATTCTACTGGGCTGAGGAGGGGATCTCGACGGAGAAGGTGTTCTGGTCCCAGTATGCTGAGGCCGGACACCCTGTGCCCCTGAGCGACCAGCTGAAGCAGTTGGTCGAGCTCCATAAGGCAGCCGAACAGGCCATGAAGGGCCTTATAGGCCGGCTGTGGCCTTGGGAGGCCATGCCTGGGAGCTACTTTGGGCTGGTGCGGCGGCTGGTGGATGCCTGTCCATGGCTTGAAGTCATCAAGCGCTCCGTATGCATCGAAGGCGCCCGTAGGTCCCTTGCCCGTGCCAAAGTGCACTGGGGCAAGCTGGATGCTGAGAAGCTGGTGAAGGATGGGCCACCGGAGGGGAAGGAGCATCGCAGGCCCGAGATGTACTATGAGGGCGTCCTGAAGGGTGCCCGCCTTGTGGCGAATGAATGTTCCAAGGATTTAATTTTTGAGCAAACTCGCTTATGTTTGTCCTGTGCGCTGAAAACTTGTTCATATGCGCTAAGCAACGCTTTTTGAATTTAAAATATTACCTTCTGTGCGGCCATTTATTAAATCTGAGAGATGCAAGTCGTCGGCTTCTGCCCCCATGCCACGAGTGCTGGGGTGTTCGGGATAAACCTAAGCGCTCTTGTTCCCATTCTTGGGTCCTTCAAGGGAGGCGCTCAGCACAACGAACAAGGCAATCGGACTTATAATGCTTTATCACTCTCACTTAGCCATAGAATTCTATAATTTTAAATTTCTGCGAAGCCCCTAGTATTCGGAAGACCGAGTTCGGGGCGCTATCCACGCCTAGGCCAGATAAATCTAGCTCCTCGCTCTAAGCGGCATAAGTCTTTAGGGACTCGAAAAACCTCTCGAACAGCGACCGGTCTCGCACCCTATCATGACGGTCAGTTTTAGCTTTCTCTACTGAGGTGTTAACCCAGCTCAACTGGGGCACAATCGCAATAGTTCTCCCGGCGCTACCTTAGCCGATATAGCGGAACGTAAGGTACCAAAACATGGGAGACGGGCAAACCCAACTATTGACCCAAGACATGATTCAGAGCCGATGCATATAATGCTATAAGTTTGGGGTGCCGCACTCATGAGAGTGTTCGGTCTTCTCACACCGTATTCTGGGGTACTTAAGCCCCTGGTTTATTGGCCATACCAAAGTGTACGGTTGCATAATGTCATGATTGAACAAATTGACATGAAAAATGAATGCAATAATAGACAAGGGCTATGTATTGTTTATTAAAGGGCTGCTATGAAACCAGGACGATACAAATAGTGCGATAAGCAAGAGATGGGATTTTTTAACATGTCCCCCTCCAGGGGCAAACTGTGAGACTTTAAGTAAGACAGGTATTTAGCTCGTTATAGAGACCACCTGGACTTTCAACGTGGCTTGCTGTCTCCCTGGCTGTTGCATCGTGTGTTCGGCGAGTGTACTGCCGGACAGGCCTTCCAAAGAGTGGAGTCCTGAAAGTAAGAAAAGAGAAATGACAAAATCGGGAGCCCCTAGTGCAGTTGAGCCGCATTCTGGGCATGCCGTGGTTGTGCCCCTCCCCTTATGCCCATGGTATTTCCAGAGCATAATTAGTACGCGTGGTACTGGTTTCGCAATATCACGAGGGCTAGGGTAGGGGCTGCACTGCAATGCTTGCTCGGAACGTGCCAGACGGTCTTGTTGTAGGTTAGTCCGGGCGCGCTTGACGGTGTCCGGACGTTAAACAGCCGGACTGGAGAATTGCCTTGAGAGGCTACTTTGTACTTCCGCCGCGAGGGCCGCCGTGTGCTCCCTTGTTCGGAGAGAGCGTTTAGTGTTTCCATTGACCATAATGACTCCTCGAGGGCCTGGCATCTTGAGCTTGAGGTATGCGTAGTGCGGCACCGCATTGAACTTTGCAAATGCGGTTCTCCCGAGCAGGGCGTGATAGCCACTGCGGAACGGGACTATATCGAAGATTAACTCCTCGCTTCGGAAATTATCCGGGGATCCGAAGACCACTCCGAGTGTAACTAAGCCTGTACAGCTAGCTTCTACACCTGGTATGACGCCTTTAAAGGTTGTCTTTGTGGGTTTAATCCTTGAGGGATCTATGCCCATTTGTCGCACTCTATCCTGATAAAGCAGGTTCAGGCTCCTGCCGCCTTCCATGTGGACTCTAGTGAGGTGAAATCCGTCAATGATTGGGTCTAGAACCAATGCGGCAAATCCGCCGTGACGAATGCTAGTGGGGTGGTCCCTTCGATCAAAAGTGATCGGGCAGGAGGACCATGGGTTGAACTTTGGGGCGACTGGATCCAACGCATATACGTCCCTAAGCGCACGCTTCCGTTCCCTTTTGGGATGTGGGTTACGTATATCATGTTCACCGTCCGCACTTGTGGGGGGAAGCCCTTCTGTCCTCTATTGTTCGGTAGCCGGGGCTCCTCCTCGTCATCGCTATGCAGCCCCTTGTCTCTGTTTTCGGCACTTAACTTGCCTGCCTGCTTGAACACCCAACAATCCCTGTTGGTGTGATTGGCTGGTTGTTCAGGGGTGCCGAGTATCTGGCACGAGGGATCGAGTATCCGGTCTAAACTGGATGGGCCCGGAGTATTTCTTTTGAATGGCTTTTTCCGCTGACCGGGTTTAGAGCCTCTGAATCTAGCATTAACTATCGTATCCTCAGTATTGTCGCCGTTAATGCGGCATTTGTGCTTGTTGCGACGCAACCTTCCATTGTTGTCCTTGGTATCTGAATTACCAGGGCTCTTGGTCATGTTATTACTATGAGCTAGCCAGTTGTCTTCTCCTGCGCAAAAGCGAGTCATGAGTGTTGTGAGGGCTGCCATGGATTTCGGCTTTTCCTGTCCAAGGTGTCGGGCAAGCCATTCGTCATGGATGTTATGTTTGAAGGCTGCGAGGGCCTCTCCATCCGGACAGTCAACTATTTGATTTTTCTTGGTTAGGAACCGTGTCCAGAATTGTTTGGCCGATTCCTCTGGCTGCTGAATTATGTGTCTTAGGTCATCGTCGTCTGGTGGTCGCACATAAGTGCCCTGGAAGTTGTCAAGGAATGCGGATTCTAGGTCCTCCCAGCAACCAATTGACTCTGCTGGCAAGCTGTTAAGCCAATGCCGAGGCGTTCCTTAAGCTTGAGTGGGAGGTATTTGATAGCGTGTAGATCATCACCACGGGCCATGTGGATGAAGGAGATAATCCTCGATCCATATCACAGGATCTGTTGTGCCATCGTATGATTCGATGTTTAGGGTTTAAAACCCTCGGTGATTTGATGATCCATTACTTCATCTGTGAAGCATAGTGGGTGTGCGACGCCTCTGTGCTGGGCTATATCACGAGGTAGCTCGGATGAGCTTTGTCTGTTGTGTTCGGCCTAGCCGTATTTACCGTATCCGGCATGATGGTTATCGTCATATGTCGTGGGGTGCCCATGCGATCCGTAGATCGAACTTGTTTGCCTGGCCTTGTCCTCCAATATGTCTCGCAAGTCTGGCGCATTTCCCCGTGCCTTGGTACTTTTTGAGCGGCGCCGGGGTGCGGCTTGAGTTGAGGGCCAAAAGGCCTCTCTGTCGCGGCCAAGGGGTGGCCGATCGGCCGCATCATATGCTAGTGATGTAGGTTTAGTTGCTTCGTCCTCTAGTTGGAGTAGCAGCCTGCGCTTTGGGTAGCTCTTGGAGGGGCGTTCGAGTTTATACTCTTCGGCAGCGAGGACTTTCGTCCATCTGTCGGCTAGCAAGTCTTGGTCAGCTCTAAGTTGCTGCTGTTTTTTCTTGAGGCTGCTTGCCGTGGCCATAAGCCTGCGTTTGAAACGCTCTTGTTCGACGGGATCCTCAGGCACGACAAATTCGTCGTCGTCGAGGCTTGCCTCGTCTTCGGAGGGAGGCATATAATTGTCGTCCTCGACCTCTCTGTCTGCCGCTCTCTCATGAGGGCTGGCTTCCCCATCCTCCTGTGCTGAATCCTGCTGGAGGGGGTTGTCTTCGGCACTGTTCGGGGTGTTATTGTCTCCGGTGCCGGAATCGCCATTTTTGCTGCGGCGGGATTTAGAGCGGCGCCGCTGACGTCGGCACTTAGGCTGCTTCTTGGAGGGGTAATCCTCCATTTTTCCATCGCCATCCCCTTCTTTTGGGGTGTCCACCATGTATATGTCGTATGACGAGGTGGCTTTCCAGTGCCCTATAGGCGCTGGTTCTTGGTTGTCTCCTTCATCGGCGTCCATACCGTCGATGTCTTCGGAATCGAAGTCGAGCATGTCGGTTAAATCGTCGACAGTGGCTACGAAGTGGGTGGTGGGTGGGTTTCGAATTTCTTCATCGTCCGCATCCCAACCTTGCTGACCATAGTCCGGCCAGGGCTCTCCTGATAAAGAGAGAGACTTTAGTGAATTCAGGATGTCGCCAAAGGGCGAGTGTTGAAAGATGTCAGTGGCGGTGAACTCCATGATCGGAGCTCAATTGGGTTCGATGGGAAAGGGTGCGGAAGATTCGGAGTCCGGAAAGGAGTCCGGCACCTTGGAGTCATGAGCTTCACAAAGGACAAGGCTGGTATTCAGCTCGATCGCCGTAGAGATTGCAGCCCCCAAGGCAGTGTCCAACCATCCATCCCCAATTGGCGCAGTCGGCTCCGAGCTAATGGTCAGAGCAGACACCTGAGCGGCCTTCCGGGCACTGTCCGATGGCAGAGCTAGATCATGCCCATCATGATAGTGTGGCGCGCTCGGCTGTGGCTCGAATCCGTCGAAGATCAAGTCTTCGCGGATGTCAGCCGTGTAGTTCAAACTTCCAAATCTGACCTGATGGCCAGGGGCGTAGCTTTCGATCTGCTCCAGATGGCCAAGCGAATTGGCCCGTAGTGCAAAGCCGCCGAATACAAAGATCTGTCCGGGGAGAAAGGTATCACCCTGGACCGCATCATTGTTGATGATCGGAGAAGCCATCGGGCCTAAAGGTGATGACACAAAGGAACTCTCAATGAAAGCACCAATGTCGGTGTCAAAAACGGCGGATCTCGGGTAGGGGGTCCCGAACTGCGCGTCTAGGCGGATGGTAACTGTAGACAAGGGACATGATGTTTTTACCCAGGTTCAGGCCCTCTCGATGGAGGTAAAACCCTACTCCTGCTTGATTAATATTGATGATATGGGTAGTACAAGAGTAGATCTACCACGAGATCAGAGAGGCTAAACCCTAGAAGCTAGCCTATGGTATGATTGTTGTTCGTCCTATGGACTAAAACCCTCCGGTTTATATAGACACCGGAGAGGGCTAGAGTTACACAGAGTCGGTTACAATGGGAGGAGATCTACATATCGTATCGCCAAGCTTACCTTCCACGCCAAGGAAAGTCCTATCCAGACATGGGACGAAGTCTTCAATCTTGTATCTTCATAGTCCGGGAGTCCAGCCAAAGGTCATAGTCCGGCCATCCGGACACCCCCTAATCGAGGACTCCCTCAACCACCCTACATATGATGGGGAGACTCAGCTAGGTCTTGCTCTGAAGACTCTCAGTCTTAGGCGGAAGGAGCACATCAAGCTTCTGAACTTCACGCCTCCTACGAGTCAGCTGGGAACTCCGCCTCCTCCGCCTCCCCCTCCTCCTCCGGCGAGTGATCAGGGCACTCCGCCTACTACTCCGGCGCGTGAGGGCGGCAGTACTCCGCCTCCTTCTACGCCTGCTCTAGCGCGTCCGAGCAACCCGCCTCCTCCTTTGCCGCCTCGTAAGCAACGATGATGCTAGAACACATATGTCGCCGCTCCGGCTGCTCCAGCGTGTCGTAGCAGTCCACCTCCTTCTTCTCCGCCTCGTAAGCAACAAAATAAGACAACCGCAGCGGCTCAGGCTGCTCCGGTGTCTAGCAGTACAGTCAGAGGCGGGAGGCAATACAGATTCGGTCTATCGTCTCTCAAGCCTCTAGAGAAGTTACCATACGAGAGGAGCGAGGAGGAAAACCAGAAGATATGTGAAGGCCAAGTGAGGTACTTCTTTGAATCGATAAAAGCTAAGAAACATCCACCTTCGGAGGAGAAGATAGATCCGGTGATAGCGAAGCACACTTTGGATGCCCTGCTACGACCATCACCGCCTTCGCCGCAATCCAACTATGAACGCGTTATTGAAAGGACATGTAAGGAAGCAGAACGGTCGGGAAGTACTTGCATTGATCAATGTTTAGCAGAACAAAGGAGAGGGAAACAAATTCCCTAGCTCAGCGAACAAGCGAAGCAATCGTTCCCCCCGCTCAATGTGTCTAGAGATATTATCGCTAATCTTCCGGGGATGCTACCCGGTACCAATCCTGGAGATTACATGCCCGATGGTGCACTTTTTGATACAATGGAGGTGGATACATTAAAATTCCGGCATGGGAAGCCTCTCATCAAACCTAGTATCCTCTAACAACGATGATGCGAAGATTCCATGATAGGTACATGGACATCTACAGCAAGTCTGGGACGGATACTTTAACACTGAGAGTTAAAGAGGAGCACGGCCTCGTTGGAATTGATCTGTTGTCTGTTCCATATGAGGAGTTCTTCCAGTTTTTCAATCAAAAGTCCCTCGATAAAACAACCATCACTTGCTACTGTCTGTAAGTACTACTTCTCTGTAATTAGTTAAGTCTCTATATATAGCTCAGCTCTTTCATTGCATGTATATATAATTATCCTCACTATATTATGCAGATTGAAGATTGCTGAATTGAAGAAAAGACAAATAGGTGATATCGGGTTCATTAACATGAATCTCATGGATGAATGGAGTTTTAAGCAAGATGCCAAACAAACCGAGGCCAACTTGCTCGCATAGTTACTTCACTACTAGGAAAATGCTTATAGGTAGACAATTAGCAGTAGCATTGGTTATATACCCCACGCTACTGCTATTTTAGCAGTAGCGCCGGCTAAAACCAGCGCTGCAAGCGCATGTTAGTAGTAGCGCTTGTTTTCCAGGCCAGCGCTGCTATTAGTGGGCCACGCACTCAGCCCACTGTTGCAGCTTTAGCTATAGCGCTAGGCCTCCTACACCACGCTGCTGCTAAGCCCACATCTGCATTCCACCTCCGGCCCGCGCGCGCTCTCTCTCTCTCACTCTCTCACTCTCGCATTCACACTTCCCCCTCCGGCGCGCCGCCCCCATGTCCTACGCCGGCCGCCCTCCCTCGCGCCGGCCCTCCTCCCCCGCCGGCCGCCCTCCCCCCGCGCCGGCCATCCTCCCCCGCACTGGCCCTCTTCCACCGAGAGGTACTCCTCCCTTCTTCCTCCTCCTCCTCCTCCCTCTCTCCCTAGTTAGTTATTTTGAATCCTATATAGTTGAATCCTAATTAGAGATTAGGTAGTATGAACCCTAGTTAATTTGTATGAACCCTAGGTTTTTAAATTAGCTAGGTTTTAAAACTAGGACAGAAATTTATCTAGGTTTTTAAATTAGGGCAGAAATTTATATAGGTTTTTAATTAGGTGTAGTTAATAGAATTTAGGTGTTTTAGGTGTATTTAACATATTTCTAGGTGTTTAGTTGTTTTAGGTGTAGTTAACAAATTCTAGGTATTTATTTAGTTAAAGCAATTCTTGTTATTTTTTCAGTTAAAGCAATTTTTCCTGTTATATGCAAATTTGTAGTGGACATGTCATATTTTGAACATGTCATATTTCGGACATGTCATATTTTTCCGAGTGGCCTATGTTTTGCCATATTTTTACGTTATGGCAAATTTCAGGCACTCGATATGTCATGTTTTTAGCAAAGGTCATGCCGAATTTTGCTAAGTGTTTATTAATTTTGTTTTCATAATTAAGCATTTGTTCTCAACATCGACGATGCCTGGCCCGCATCCTCGTCTTCGACTCGGCGGAGAGGCTTGCTTGATTATAGGGGCCATGTCCGGGACTGGGCTCCGCTTGGCTGGTACTGGGCGGTGCTACCTTCCGGGGCACGCAGCTTGGTGAGGAGGCAGCCCGTCGTCGACCCGGACCTTATTCGATGGCGGTCGCGTGGGCTAGTGACGGTGGGGAGGCCTTCGTCCACCACGGAGGTGGTATCTCACCGTGTCAGCGAGGAGGATGAGCATGTCTGTCGCTACATGGTTGCGTTGGAGGGCAGGTCTGACAATACCTGGATGGTTCTTCACAGATCTCACTGGAGCTATGATCCTGTGATGGTTCCTTCTCTTTGGGTGTCCACTGCCCGCTCCGATACCCGTCGTTCACTAGGGTTCTAGCTGAATTAGTGATGTTATATGTATGATACAATTCGAGATGTATTAGTGATAATATTCGACGATGTACGAACGCAAGACATGATTTAGTTTTCTTATTGAATGCATGCTAATTTGAATACTAATTCGTTTTATGATTTAGTTTGCTTATTAAATGCACGTCTGTTTCAACTATATGAACATAGGAAATGTCTGACGACGACATCGAAAGGGAATTCGGGATGTGCGAATACTACGAAGACAAGCGCGGCCTGTGCGACAGGCCTCACCTAGTTGGTGGTAGGTGCTTCAGCATCAAGCTAGATGAGAACTTCGAAGTGCATACAGTAAGTCATAACGACAGGTCTTTTTTTTGTAATTAAGCATGACTTCTGCTTCTTTTGCTTCAACTTATAATTTAAAGCTTTTACTATTCTACTAGCGTATCCCCTGCCATGCAAGAATATATGTGTTGGATAAGGTTGGTTTCAGTACTATGGAAACTATGGAGGTAAAAGAAATTAACTTGAGGACCGAGCATGGTTATAGTTTTCTCGCAAAATTATACAATACAAACACCTACAACCATTTTGAATGCAAACAATGGAGAGCACTATGCAAGGCTTATGCATTTGAGCATGATATGCTTATCACCTTTGATATTCGTCCGGAAGATGATACTGAAGATAATATCGATATCTGGGTCGATGTGCAGACGCCTCCATTTCCACCTTTATGTAAGTTTCTCAACCATATTTATGTCTTGGATATTGTTTATTCAAAAATAGTTGACAACTAATTGTTATTGACAGCTTATTTCCATTCAAGCAAACATGTCCAGCGCTTGGTAGACATGACCTACTACTGTCCCGGGGCTAAACTAAACTGCGAGGAGACAAGTAATCATGTTTCATGGCTTGAGGATCTTCATATTTTGAAGATAAATTATTTTCCTGGACTTAGAAATGTTAGTACTCAAAACGTGCGACCAATAGTGTTCGTACTGAACTACGTCCACATCTATTTAGGAAAGATGGTAAGATTTTTACTATTTGTCCTCAGTGCATCTTTTGCATACATTATTTTTTACGCTAAACCTAATATCTAAGTATGTTACTACGATGTTCTTCAACAGGGACTCCCGATGATAGTTGTGCCTCAGTGGATGATTGAAGCTAAAGCTCGCATGTCCATGGTTAGCATACGGCCAAGATTTCCTACATTGCACATGACTACATTCAGGATTTCTAGAAGCGAGCAAGTCTTAATAGTCAAAGACTGGAACAAAATTGCGAAGGATCACAGAGAAGTACTAGGGGCAGCAATTAGAAGCGTAGCCGACAAGTAGGAGACAGGTTCATCTACATGCTTCAATATGATGAATCAGGAGCGCTCCACATGTTCTATGCTATTTTACCTGAGAGAGAGCGGAAGGAGTGATTAGCTAGCTAGAATGAATTTCAATATGATGATGATGTGCTACACTATGTAGCTATGATGATTAGACAATGTTGGTGGTAATGACTAGCTATGATGATTATTAGCTAGTAGTGTCGGTGGTAATTTTCCCTTACTTGCAACTCCTATGCTGAATTTGAGGCTATGTTGATGCTACTACTAATCATTGTTGGTGAAGCAAATGCATCTGAATTTCCATCCGTGAATACTGCATTTGAATATTATCTTTTTAATTTCTAATTAATTAGATGTAGCGTGGGGTGGAGAAAGAGGCGCTACTAGTACATACCATAGTAGTAGCATGTGTTGATAAAGCAACGCTACTAGTACTTAGCATACCAGTAGCGTGGGATGGAAAACGCGTTACTGCTAATATTTAGTTGTAGCGCCATAGCAGTAGCACGGGCACCCACGCTACGGTATGCAAAAAACCCACGCTACTGGTAAGGTTTCTCCTAGTAGTGCTTTGAAATCAAAACAAAGATACAACACTCTTTCCTTATGAATACAGGTAAGTGTTATTGTCTTGTGCATATTCGGTTTCCCTTATTACTCGAGGTTATAGTAATGTAATTGATGAGTTATGCATGCCGTGTAGCTTCCACTTTATTGCTAGAGATTAAGCTTGAGCAGGGACTAGTAACCGTCATAGACTCAAAGCACAAAAAATCTCGAGGAGTATGCGACCATGACTAAAATGCTCGAGAAGTAAGTTCAATCGATCATTATCGCACCATATCGGCAACTTTGTTCATTTCCTGATATCAAGTAATTGTTTTCTTTGTCTGGCAGGGTTTGGAAAAAGTTCACCGCACAAGCTCTGGGACTGCCGGCGGAGCTGCTATTTAACCACCCGAAAGTAAGTACTACTAGCTAGTTTCGCGCATCTCCCATTGATTCTAGCTAGTTTAATCAATACCATTTAGCATGCTTGCTTACCAGTTTGATTGGCGATCTATTTCTTATAAAGTGGTTGTGGCAGGAACCCGGGAATAATTATTGTGGATACTAAATTTGCGAGTTCATCCGCCACATGACCTATGAGCGGGGCTACTCTAAAAAACAATATGAAGTGCGTAAGAAATAATATTCACAACTTTATTTTTTTACCATCATTTGTTTTGAGTTTCATTCATATATATGTATTGACCCCCTTCTTCAAATTAGATGGGGCAGATGCGGGATGAACTCCTACCACAAGATCGCATGCGAGCAATTCAAGAGGAATTGGCGGGATTCTTTCTTTACCACGTCATCGACAAAGACGGAGAATACCATGTGGAAGTTGAGTTCAGATGTTAGGGGATTGTAAGAGATCTTATATTGTATATACGTAGCTAGTAGCGTCGGATAGATATATGAAATGTTGTTTTTCGACCAATCTCTCAGAGAAGGAGAGGTCGATCACTTCTCTCTGTATATGTTCATGATGATCTTCTGTACTTAATGGTTTCCATCATTTGCTTACTAGCTAGTTAGCGTGTCGAATCCTCTCTATTTGTATAATATGTAGCATCGGCCAAGCACGGAGATAAGAGAGGACACTTCTCTCTATTTGCTAGCTAACAATATATGAAACCCCTAAATTAACCCTACAAAACCCCCAACAGCCCCAACCCCCCCCCCCTTTAGAAAAAAAACCCAGCCCCTGAACTACTGACGCATGGAAGGCTTTTCGTCTCTGATGAGGATACAGGCCTGGGGTAGGGTCATAAGCCTGACCTATACATCCTACCCAAGGTCACTACCCTAGAAGATAAGAAGTCCAAGAGGCAGCAAGAGATCCCTAGTCGATGATGTTGAGTGCAATCCACTCGACAGTCATTTCACTCGGGAGTCCTCCTACCTACTGTCATTCGACCATCCAGAGAATCACTCGACCTACCAAAGACCGGAGTCACTCAGCATTACAATGGACAGGCATTCACTCCGTAGTCTTTAAGGTCATTAACAACACTTAAGGCTGGCGTTACCAGTAACGCCCACACTTTATGTACATTAAGACACTTGTAATAGAGGGTAATGGGGGTCCTGGCGTACTCTATATAAGCCACCCCCTCCTCTGGGACAAGGGTTCGCACCCCCTGTAACATCACACATATAATCCAATCGACCGCCTCCGGGCACCGAGACGTAGGGCTGTTACTTCCACCGAGAAGGACCTGAACTTGTAAACCCCGTGTGTACACCTTCACCATAGCTGAGATCTGGCCTCTCCATACCTACCCCCATTTCTACTATCAGTCTTAGAACCACGATAGTTGGCACCCACCTTGGGGCTGGTGTCTTAGCGACTTGTTGGTGAAGTTGCAAGTTTTTTCCGATCATCATCGTCATGGTTTCCGGCGGCGGATTGGCTGAGGGCCGCGAGATTCGTCTCGGCGCGCTCGTTTTCGTCGCCGACGACTCCGCGTGGCTTCAAGAAGCTCCCCTGGACATTGAGGCGCTCCCTGTTTGAGGGGCAACGCAGTTCCGCGCGTGCGTTCGCGGCGTCCTTCTCCAGCAGCCGTCGAATCAGTATCAGTCGGCTCCGATGGTGTCTTCCCTCCCTGCTGTTCACCGCCGCAAGCGATCCGGTCGATCGCGGCTTCAGCGGTGGGTGAAACACGTGGTGGCTCGGCGTTTGGACACACATCAAGTCGCGGCAATCGAGCCCGACGAAACTCTCTATGGCCTGTTCGATCTGTCGACTCGCTCCGCGGAGACCGCATCCGAGTGCGATAGCAGCGACCCTGCGGCCGAAGTCTTGATGGTCGATGGACCATGTGTTCCGCCTGGCTTCCGTCGTGAAGACGGCGAAGATGGTGGCAGCGATCCGTTGAGCGTCCATGAGGAATACCATCCTGAACCCCTTTCTTTGCAGCAGAGGGAAGAACTTCGTCGCCGCAACATGGATGCACTCCACACGCCCATCATTGGAGAAACCCCCGAGGCTCGGACCTTGGAAGAGGTGCGCCTGGCTAATTTTGCTGGGCATACTCGATTGGAGAACCTTCAGCACACTCTCGACGAGCGTGCTCAGGCGCGGGTCCCTGAGTCCAGTCAACGGCAACTTTTCCCGCCTCCACCTAAGGTATACCGTACTCCAATTCAGAACCTCACAGCTGCGGCCCGGATAGCAAAGTTGATCCAACCTTCCCAGTCGGAGGCTGGCAGAGGGTTGATGAAGATCCGGGCCTTGCTCCAGGCAGCAGGAGAGCAGAACACAGCAGTGTCTCAGTCGCGGAATAGGATTCACAGCAGATCCGTAGTAGCGGATACAGTTCAGTCGTCCCAGAGCCCAAGGTCGCCTCTACGGCGTGAGGGCCGTGGACAGTATGATCATCCGCTCGACCGCGACAATCATTGTTGAGTGCCCACGCCTCCTCCGAGGAGTGCGTCATATGTGCCTCGGCAAAACGATGACGGACGCCGTCACAGTGGCGAGCGCAGAGCACCAGTCGACCCAAGAGAGCCAGGCTTCGATGCGAGATCCATCCTTGTTCAAGGCCTACTCGACCGTTATAGTGCGCATAGAGAAGACCCTGGAAGAGATCGTCCAAATGGCGGCAGAGTGCATGTTTCCGGTACAGAGTGTTTCAGCAGAGCCATCAGGGCGGCAGTGATTCCTCCCAACTTCAGGTTGGCGATCGGAGTCTAAGTTCACCGGAGAATCCAAGCCTGAAACTTTGCTTGAGGATTACCGAGTGGCTGTGCAGATTGGCGGTGGAAACGATGAAGGAGAAATGAAACATCTTCCTCTGATCTTGGAAGGGTTGGCCCGGGCGTGGTTGACTCAGTTAGCTCCAGGTAGTATATACAGTTGGGAAGAGCTGGCTCGAGTGTTCGTCAGAACTTTTGAGGGCACTTGCAAACGACCAGCAGGATTGACCGAGTTGGAACATTGAGTACAAAAGCCGAGTGAGACTTTGAGAGATTTCATTCAAAGGTGGACCACTTTGCATCACACCATTGAAAATGTATCAGAGCATCAAGCTGTGTGTGCTTTCAAAGAAGGCGTCAAATACCGAGAGTTGGTCCAGAAGTTCGGTCGGACTGGTGATATGACTCTGACTCAGATGATGGAAATAGCCACCTGGTACGCTAACGGGGAAGAAGAGGATCGACTCCATAGAGGAAAGAGTAAGCCAGTCGGCCAAGAGACCGGTGGAGGTAATTCCAATCGGAAACAGAAGCGTAAGGCCGAGCCGGCGGCTCCCGGTGAGATTGCTGCAGTGGCTCAAGGAAAGTTTAAGGGAAAACCTAAAGTGCCCTGGCCCCCCAAGAAGGTAACGGATCAAGCCGGAAATGATGTGTAGGATTTTCCGCACGTTTTATGGCTCGACCATGTTACGTGTACCTCAAGTTGAAGATGCCCGGCCCCGAAGGTGTGATCACAGTTACTGGCAATCGGCAAAGAGGAATGCTTCCAAAAATGTTCCAAAATTGCCGATGCCAGATGGCAGCAGTTAAACTCCAAGAGTATCAGAAGAATACAAATCTGAGGGATTTGCTCCGAGCCAATAAGCCTGCTACGGATTCTACATTTCAGTCGACTGGTGAAACGAAGCCGATTCATATTCACCCGACCGATCCCAATGCCGCACCGACTCATATATCAACAACACTCGACAGCAAATAGGAAGAAGCGCTTATCCAGTTCCTTCATGAGAACTGGGTGTCAGGACCCCGATCCAATGCCACACCGATCTAGCATGTGACACCTCATATCACTTTGTGGCCTCACGCATGGTATTCCCACGGGTGTCGCCTTACTAGGCCCGGGACCGTTTGCGCCTTTTGGCTCACGTATATGATAGTGTCGCTAGCATCCATATGACAAAGAACCCGGGCTGACATGACTAGTCGTGAACCCAAAGTGGCGCTAACTTACAGGGACAGGCATACATGACCCAACATTCAGAGCGAACAAGTCAAGCACAAGCGGAAGCTTAACATGTCTGAGTACAGACATCTACAAAAGAAAAAGGCTGAGAAGCCTGACTGTCTATCAGATCCTGCCGAGGGCTCAAGAACGTAGCTGAGGTAACAAGCTAAACTCCGAAGTCCATGTCGAACTACTTGCGAGACTGAAGTCTCTCTGCAAAAACATAAATTAAGCAACGTGAGTACAAATGTACCCAGCAAGACTTACATCAGATCTAACTACATATGCATCATTATCAACAAAGGGGATGGTGGGGTTTAACTGCAGCAAGCCAGCTTTGACTCGGTGGCTATCCTGAACTACGACTGCAAATAACTCTTTTGAGGTGGCGCACACGAGTCCACATATTCACCATATCAATACACCACTATGGATCCGCTCCCATCTCCCTACGAGAATGCCATCCATAGCACTCACGCTTATCTTGCGTATTTTAGAGTATCCACTTTCACTTGTCTATGAACTGTATAGGCAACCCAGAAGTCCTTTACCGTGGACATGGCTATTCGAATACATCATATTAACCCTGGAGGGGTGTACTTCTTCACACACGCTCTCACCACTTACCGCCGTTTACACGACATGTACTCGGCAACCTTCAAGCGGAAGCCCAGCGAGGGTGTCGGCCACGACCTGACTAACCACACAAGTCTCTGGTCCAGGTTTATTGCCTATTTGGGTTCCATCCGCAAGGAGATCCGGCCGGGGTGTCGCTCACGGCCCCAAACAATGTGTGCAGGGTTCCCAAGCCCACCTCGATGGATGGATCTTTGCTTGGTACACTGTGCCACTGTGCCTAGTCTGTCCCAAGCCCACCTGTACCGGGTGCCACTTGGTAGACTACTAGCACTACCTACAAACACCAGAAACTAGTTGCAACTCCTAGACAGAGATCAGGTTGATTAATAAGTCGAGAGGGGCACTTAAGCATTCCAATGCGTGGTAGTAGTTGTTCATGGATCACAAACACAGAACTCAGTTCCTGAGGACGGCTGCAATGAGAGAACCCACCATGTACTCCTACATGGCCTCTCACCGCTACCTTTACCAAATCGTGTTCACACACTTAGCTCACACACAATAGGACATGTTCACACACCTCCAATTCATCCCCGATGAATCAGACCTGACTCAACTCTAAGCAGTAGTAGGCATGACAAACAAACATGAATGAGTAGGCACATCAGGGCTCAAACAACTCCTACTCATGCTAGTGGGTTTCATCTATTTGCTGTGGCAATGACAGGTCATGCAGAGGAAAAGGGGTTCAACTACCGCAGCATGTAACAGTTGAATCGGTGTTATCCTAATGCAGAAAAAGAGAGCAGGATCAAGAGAGTGGGATTGTATCGGAATGAACAAGGGGGTTTTGCTTGCCTGGCACTTCTGAAGATAATATAGTTCTTCATCGGTGTCATCGATCACATCATCGAAGCAACGTCTACTGAGAGGGGACAATCACCGGCAAACAAGGAAGAACACAATCAATGCAATGCAACAATATGATGCATGATCATGACATGGCAATATGCTATGATTTGAGCTGATGCAACTAAAACCAGATTAAGGCCTCGGAGTCGCCGGAGATGACGACGGCGAGCACAGAGGCGATGGCCGGAGCTCGGGCGAGAGAGGCGCGGCGGCTACGGCATGCTAGAGAGAAAACGGAGAGGGGGAGGATGATAAGGAGCTCACGGGGAGTGCAGTGGTGGCCTCGGCGTGCTCGGGGAAGCTCAGACGGCGGTGAGTCGGTGATGGAGATCCTCGGCGGCCGACGATGAAGAAGTGGGCAGGGACGGCGCGTTGGAGTTCTTACGGCTATGTGAGCTGACGGAGAGGACGAGGGTGGCACGGCGGAGCTCGGGGGCTGGTCCATGGGTCTAGCGCTGGCCGGTGGCCGCGGTGGTGATGAACGGCGGCGACGAACCCGTTCGGGTGAGTGAGAGAGAGAGAGATCCAGGGGAGAGGGTGAGGACGGGGGAGAGTGAGAGGAGTCCGGGGGGTTGCGTGGCATCGTGGAAAGCGTCTAGGGCGACGAGGGGGCAGCCAGGCAGGCAGAGAGGAGCTGGCGCGGCTCTTCTGCACGTCGGGCACGCAGCTGCTTCTCCTCCTGGCAAGAGGAAGAAGACAGTGCTGCCCCTGGTTGGCCGGGCTGGCTTTGCCCAGCTGGGCTGCTACAGGGATGGGCCAAGTAGGGCAGGTCAGTCCTTCCTCTCTCTCTTTCTCTTTATTTCTGTTTTCTATTTTGTTATTTTGTTCTGGGCTTTATTAAAAACACTAAAATGTTTCCAAAAATCATGCAAATAATTGTGGGCTTTGTTGGAATTATTCAAAACAGCCCACACTTAAGTTTAGAATTAACTGAGCACTTAAAATAATATATAGCATTTAAATGCCCAATTGCAAATACTATATGATTTAATTCAGTGACCAAATATGTGATGGAAAAATGTGCAACACCTCTGGTTATGGTTTCTAGCATTATCCAGAAATGATGCACATTTTTGAAAGCCATTTGGACTTACTGAAAATATTTTAGGTGAACCTAGTGAATTCCTTTAATGCTAGGGTTTGGACAATCCCCATTTCAACTTTCTGTAAAAGTAAACATGATGCATCACCAAAGACTAGTACTAGTGCATTGCCACAAGCTAGGGATGTGAAACTGGGACATCTTTGCATGGAAACCCTCTGACATGTCGGCTGTACCCAGAGGACTGGCTGAGCACCATTTGCGTGTCGACCCCAAGATAAAACCCATCAAAGAGCATCTTCGGCGGTCCACCGTGCAGAAGAGGAAAGCGATTGTCGAGGAAGTGGCTCGGCTGCTAGTAGCAGAGTTCATCCATGAGATCTACCACTCCGAGTGGCTTGCCAATGTAGTCATGGTCCCTAAGAAGGACGATTCACTTCGTATGTGCATTGATTTCAACATATCAATCAGGCCTGCCCGAAAGATCACTTCCCTGTCCCTCGCATCGATAAGATTGTTGACTCGACTGCGGGGTGTGAGCGCTTGTCTTTTTTAGATGCATATTCCGGGTATCATCAGATCCGACTGTATGGTCCCGATGAAATAAAAACAGCCTTCATCACCCGATTCGGGTGCTTTTGCTATGTCACCATGCCATTTGGTCTTAAAAATTCCGGAGCCACATTCATGAGAATGATTCAGAAGTGCCTGCTCACTCAAATCAGTCGTAATGTGGAAGCATACATGGATGACATTGTGGTCAAGTCTCGCAAAGGTTCCGACCTATTGACTGGCCTGGCAGAAACCTTTGCCAACCTAAAAAGGTACGATATCAAGCTTAATCCGTCAAAGTGCACATTCGGAGTTCCAGGAGGAAAGTTACTCGCTTTTCTCATTTTCGAAAGAGGGATCGACGCCAATCCAGAAAAAGTTGATACCAACCTTTGAATGGAACGCCCTATGCGAGTGCATGACGTTCAGAAGTTGACTGGTTGTTTGGCTGTCTTGAGTCGATTCATTTCTCGTCTCGGTGAAAAGGCCTTGCCTCTTTATCGACTAATGAAGAAATCTGATAAGTTCGAGTGGACTGAGGAAGCTAATGCAGCATTTGCAGATCACAAAACCCTGCTTTCCAACCAGCCGGTGCTCGCTATGCCAATCAGCAAAGAGCCTTTACTGCTTTACATTGCAGCCACTGGACAAGTTGTCAGTACAGTACTCACGGTCGAGCGAGTAGAGGAAGGAAAAGCTTACAAGGTTCAGCGCCCAGTTTATTATCTCTCTGAAATTTTGACTCCAACCAAGCAACGATATCCACATTATCAGAAGCTTGTCTATGGAATATACATGACCATGAAGAAGGTTGCACATTATTTCTCTGATCACTCCATTACAGTCGTCAGCGACGTACCACTATCTAAAATTCTGAATAACAGAGATGCAACTGGTCGAGTGGAAAAATGGGCGATTGGACTCCTTCCATTGGATATCAAGTTTGAGGCAAAGAAAGCTATCAAGTCCCAAGCAATCGCAGATTTCCTTGCCAAGTGGATTGAGCAGCAATTGCCGAGTTGGGCATTTCAAGAAGGAGACTTGGTTCTCCGAGTGGACCAGCAGAAACCACACAAGCTCGCTCCTGCTTGGGAAGGCCCTTTCGTCGTCACCAAAGTGCTCCACAATGGAGCGTATCGTCTCTTCAACGTCAAGCACAACAAAGATGAGCCACGTGCTTGGAATGCGGAACTGCTCCGCCCTTTTTACTCTTAAGTATTTAGACTGATGAGATGTAATAAGAAGTACCTTTTAGTTTGATTATCAAAAGACATGATTTTACAGTCTTCCGAATGATTGTTGTTCATTTTTTACATGTTCTAAAATCCCCCAGTGGGTGCCTTAGCTGCGAATCTGTTTCGCCTAAGTTGAAGAGAAAATCCTACCGAGTGGTGAGTCTGCCTCTCACTTGGGGGCTTAGCTGCAGTCCAGTACTCGCCTAAGTGATAAAAAATCCTACCGAGTGGTGAGTCTGCCTCTTACTCGGGGGCTTAGCTGCAGTCCAGTACTCGCCTAAGTGATAAAAA
>NC_057798.1:797432474-797445178 GCF_018294505.1 Triticum aestivum | reverse complement strand
CCTATTGAGTGGTGAGCAATCCTCCCACTCAGGGGCTTAGCTGCAGTCCAGTACTCGCCTAAGTTTGAAAAATCCTACCGAGTGGTGAGCAATCCTCCCACTCGGGGGCTTAGCTGCAGTCCAGTACTCGCCTAAGTTTGAAAAATCCTACCGAGTTGTGAGCAATCCTCCCACTCGGGGGGCTTAGCTGTAGTCCAGTACTCGCCTAAGTTTTAAAAGCCCTCCCGAGTGAAAACTGATCTTCTCGCTCGGGGACTTAGCAAAGTGCGGGTTGACCACGACCCCCACTCCAGAGTTGCACCATCAAGAAGAAGGACGAGATTGAGCGTGTCGCCAAGGAGAGCCACTTTCAGGAACGTCACTTGATGAGCTGCCGGTCCCGTTGAATGGTGCAGGTCAACCACGACCCCCCCTCCCCGAGGGGGGGGGGGCTGCACCGTCAAGAAGAAGGACGAGATTGTGCGCACTGTCAAAGGCCCATCCAACGGCAGGTGCCTTGGTGATGATAGGAACGTCAAGAAACCGATCCGAGAAAAGAACAAGTTTCACTCGAAGATAAACACAACATATTCAAAGATAAATCCGAAGTTTCCTAACCGCAGATTAAAAGTACTCAGGCGTCAGGCCCGAAGGAGTGTTAACGATTACAAAATCACTCGGCATTCCGAGGCAAATAAAGGTGAGGCATAATGTTTTTCAGTCACTCGGCGGGAGAAGAACTGGCTGGATCGCAGAAGCTGTCAAGATCGATGCTGTCGACAATGCAAGTGGCTGCCTCGAGGAAGGTTTCCATGAAGGACTGGAAGGAGGGCTTCTTAGTATTCACTACCTTGAGGGCCGCCAGCTTGTCTTCTTTAGCCTCCTTGCAGTGCACTCGAACCAATGACAATGCGACATCAGCACGACAGCGAGCAGAGGACTTCTTCCACTCTTGCACTCGGCCAGGGATCTGATTGAGTCGAGCCATCAGCGACTCGAGGACTTGAGAAAGTTCCACCCGAGGCCAGAGTTCGGCGTCCACTCGGGTTATCGCCGCCTTCAGTCGAGCCAGATAAGCAACCGCACCATCCAAGCGTGATTCCAATCGCAGCAAGTTCATCGCAACATCATCTTTCACGGGACAATTGATGGGGTCGAGACCTGTCTCGACCCGCCCAGTTTCAGCTTCAAAGACCTGACAAAGTTCTGTTCCATCGCAAAAAACAATGAGTCGACAATATTACAACAAACTTCAGTCGACGACAATTAACCAGTCGAATGACCATACCTTCAAGCTTCAGGACAAGCTTCACGCCAAGTTGTTCCAGATACGACTCTAGCTTGTCCTTCTTGGTTCTGAGGCCGCCGACTTCAGTGGTCAGGTTCTCCTTGTCCTTCCTTAGTTGCTCGACTTCCCGATTAGCTTCCGAGATGGCGGTCTTCAACTTCGCTTTCTCCTCCTCCAATTTGCTGACTGAATCCAGCTTCTGGTCCGCAAGCGTCATCTTCTCACGTGCTTCCTTCTAAGCAGCAGCAAGGTCCAGGTCCTTCTTCTCCAAAGCCTCCTTCATTCTCTCTAAAGAAACAACACTCTTCAGACGAGCCTGAAGTTGGCGGTTTTCACTACGCACATCTGCTTGTGTGAAGTCACTCGGTTCAAAGAGACTGAAAGAAAATCAGTGGAAACTGCGAACTACTAAGCAGACAAGACAGTCGAATGGTTACCTCCCATGATGGTCGTATCTTGTTGAGCAGTCTTGAGATTCTTCTTTGCGAGTTCAAGGTCAAGTTCGACGCTGATATGCTTCTTCTTTAACTCGGAAACTCGAGCTCCAAGGTCACAAGACCTCGGCAGTCGGCAAGAGAGATATGTCAGTTAACAGAAATAAGAGACAGTGACAGGGAAAAGTTACTCTAAGACCACCGCCGAATCAAATATTCAACGGTAGTCTCGGGGACTACACCCACTAGGTGCACCTAGCATGCCCCCACTAGTTCAGATCAATACTCAGCAGGGTCTGCCCAACATGAGTCCAAAAAGAGAGAGAGAGTACATTCTAAGACCCTAGTCGACTACCAGCAGTCGATCATGGTCTCGAGGACTACACCCAGTGGGTGCACTCGCCGTGCCCCCACTGATCCAGATAGTTCACTGAGACTCAGCTCGAGTCGAGTGGAGTGGAAGATTTCTTAAACTCTAAACAAAGAAACACCCCCATGGGTGATCGGATATAAAACAACATTCAAAAGTTCAGTCGGGGTTTTTTGACCTGAACATTGGTCTGAAGGGCAGTACTGGCGTTGTAAGCCACCTGGCTAGCCTCGTGCATCACCTTCACCTGCTCCATGACAAGATTCACCTGGCGAAGATCTTACCTAGCAGCAAAACTCGGCGAGTCGTCTGGGGTCTGATACGCAGAAAAGAGTGATGGCTCCAGGGCAGTCAAAGCAGTTGCTGGTTCAGACGCGTGGAGTTGCACTGGAGCGGCAGGAGTCTGTGCAGTCGAGCCCGAAGGACGATCAGTCATTAGCGGGCTGGCGAATGTAACGTTGGTCTGAACCGGCTCTTCGGCATGTTCGACCACCGCCACAAGCGCTAGCGTCAACTGAGGGACTTGAATTTCAAGCCTCCTCTTGCTTGATCTTCCACTCTTCTTCCTCCTCTCCTGTAGAGGCGCTTCTTCTTCATCATCATCAGGGAGCACAACGATCTCTTGCGGAACTACAGAAAGGGAGAAATATCAGATATTCAGCTGATTGACGACTCACTCGACTAAATGAAACCTGGTCGAACGGACTTACCAGCCCGAGAGGTGGTCTCCTCGTCTCCTGGTGCCTTATCGATATCCATGTCGGTAGCAGCAGAGGTGGGGCTAGAAAGATACATGATCCAATTGGTCAGAATAGAAATTTCAGTCGGTCTGTATAAACACAAGTGTGATACTCACCCCGAAGCCATAGGGACATCCATCTTGATCCGCGGCAAAGTCTTCCGAGCCTTGGGAAGAGCAACCTTGGGCTGCTTGGCGACCTTCTCCGTAGACTCCGGAGTCGACCTCCGAGTGCGCTTCTGAGCGTGTGTACTCGGAGCCACGTTCTTCCCGCGCCCGCCTGCCGGGTCATGTTGCTGCTTGGATCGATGCTCGGAACGCGGCTGCAAGTCGACTTCTTCCTCGTCGTCCGATTCCTCGCTCTCCTCCTCTTCCTCTTCATCTGAAGACTCCCAGTCGCCACTATCTTCTGCGCTGGCCTCTCCCTCCTGGCCCTGCTCCAGAGCTTGCTCGCCGTTGGGCATCGAATACATCTCGGTAAAAACCTACAAGACAAAAGAGTAGGAATACATCTTAGTCGACATCAAGTACAGTCGGAACATATACGCCAGGTGGTCGGAATAAAAGAGCCTACCTTGTCGGGCGGATTGTCATCTCTGAAGGGGATGACTCGCCTGGATCCTCTGGGGTTGTCCTGATTGCCCATACTCTTCAACAACATAGCCACAGTCTTGGACGGCACTTCCTCTGGGTGGACCCGAGCGGTGTCTTCAGGTCCGGAGTACAACCACATAGGATGATCACGAGCCTGAAGAGGCTGGATGCGTCGGCTGAGGAACACTTCCAGCAGGTCCAGGCAGATGACACCATCATTGATAAGTTGGACCACTTTCTCCACCAACATCTTCGTCTCCACGTTCTCAGCAGCAGTCACTTTGAGTGGAGAAGGAGTCTGAATGCGGTCGAATGTGAAGTGGGGAAGGCAGGTCGATTGGCCTGGAGCTGCGGCGTCCTGGCAGTAGAACCAGGTCGACTGCCAACCTCTAACCGATTCAGGGAGAGTCATAGCAGGGAAAGAACTCCTATGCCTTTTTTGGATACCTAGACCCCCACACATCTGGATGACATGGGTTTTTGAGTCACTCGACTTTGCTTTTTTGACCGACTGGGAGCGGATGGTGAAGATATGTTTGAAAAGACCCCAGTGCGGTCAACACCCTAAGAAGTTTTCACACATCGACACGAACGCGGCCAGATACGTGATGGTGTTTGGAGAAAAATGGTCGAGTTGAGCACCGAAAAAATTCAAGAATCCCCAGAAGAAGGGGTGCGGGGGAAGTGAAAAACCCCGGTCGACATGGGTGGTGAGTAGTACACACTCACCCGGTCGAGGCCGAGGCTCCATCTCCCCCTCCGGCAACCTTGCTGCTCCCTTGGCGATCAGCCCGGACTCCGCCAGCTCGTCCAAATCTTCCTGCCGAAGCGAAGATCGGATCCAATCGCCCTGGATCCAGCCCGGTGGCAGCCCCACAGGCGATGACAACCCGCGGTTCTGCTTCTTCCCTTTCGCCGCCCCCATCGCCTTCTTTGCTCTTGTCCTTCACCATGGCGGTGGAGCGGCAGCGTCGAGAGCGGAAGAGCTGGGCGCGGTGGAGAAGCAGAGGAGAAAGAAGGAGGAACGGGCGTGCACAATGCAGACGCCTCGGCCCGTTTGCCTTATAAAGGGTTGCTTCCGAGTGACTGACGCGTGGGACCATGCAATCCTGTCAAATCCCGCAACAGTCGCACGCAACATATGTGGACAAAAAGGCGGTGCAGAAATCGAGGCATCACTGTTTATATGCTCCTCCCGCTTCGGCGCTCCTCGTCCCGCGCGCTTCCCTGAAATTTCGTATCCCGCGAAATCAGGGATACACAGCAGTCAATCGCACCCAAGATCCTGCACTCTAATACAGCACGCGGCACATGATGCCACATGTTCAGTCGACAACTCTCTGAATGGATCAAGACGGCTGAGTCGACGCTGAAGTACCAACATGAGTTTTCCATCTTGTAGAAAACGCTCGCGAAGGTGCAAAGCTCAGAACAAGTGCAACTTCAACCTACTTTCCACTCGAACCATAATCCATTCGGGGGCTACTGATGAGGATAAAGGTCTGGGGTAGGGTCATAGGCCTGACCTATACGTCCTACCGAAGGTCACTACCCTAGAAGATAAGAAGTCCAAGAGGCAGCAAGAGATTCCCAGTCGATGATGTCGAGTGCAATCCACTCGACAGTCATGTCACTCGGGAGTCCTCCTACCCACTGTCATTCGACCGTCCAGAGAATCACTCGACCTACCAAAGACCGGGAGTCACTCAGCATTACAACGGATAGACGTTCACTCTGTAGTCTTTAAGTTCATTAGCAGCACTTAAGGTTGGCGTTACCAGTAACGCCCCCACTTTATGTACATTAAGACCCTTGTAATGGAGGGATATGGGGGTCCTGGCGTACTCTATATAAGCCACCCTCCTCCTCTGGGACAAGGGTTCGCACCCCCTGTAACATCACACATCTAATCCAATCGACCGCCTCCGGGCACCGAGACGTAGGGCTTTTACTTCCACCGAGAAGGGCCTGAACTCGTAAACCTCGTGTGTACACCTTCACCATAGATGAGATCTTACCTACCCCCTTTCTACTGTCAGTCTTAGAACCACGACAGTCTCGGTTGGTGGCACCAACCGGGACAAAAGGACATCCTACCTGGGCAAGCCGCAGCGGCCACGTGGAGCCCCATCTGTCCCGGTTCATGGGTGAACTGGGACTAAAGGTATTGGGCCTTAGTACCGACCCTTTAGTCCCAGTTCGGCAACCGGGACAAATGGGCCTCATGAACCGGGACAAATGGGGCTTTTTCTACTAGTGGTTGTCCAGTTCATGAGGTAGGCGCCACATCAAAGTTGTACATTGGGTATTTAAAACGCATCACACACACACCACCCCTCCCTATGTACATTTCAGCCGCATGCAGATGGTGCTGGTCATCTGGCCCCTCTCGTGCAGTTTTCGATGACAGGCCCATCCGAGGGCCTGCGTGGTCTTTCCAGTTTTCACCGACAACAATAGTGGTCGTTTGATCAAGATAGATTTGCTTGGTCCGTGTTGTGCTAGGCCATGGTGACATTTTCAACCAAAGTATGAGCGCATGCATCCCGCCGACATGAAGTGGGATAAGGGGGCAGGCACCGTATGACCTTAACCTGATAGTATACATATCGAAGGGGGTTGTCCAGTTTGTGAGGCAGGTGCCAGATCAAAGTTGTGCAGTGTGTATTTAAACATCGCACTGCCCTTTTCCTACATATATTTGGCCACATGCAAGTGATGGTGGTCTTCTGGCCCCTATCACCCGATCTTCAATGGCTCGGCCATCCATGGGCCCGTGCGGTCTATATCTCTCATGACCGACATCGAGAGGGGTTGATCGAAGATAGATTATCTTGGTTGTGTTACGGCAGGTCATGGCTAAATGCCAGATAAATTTTGAGCAAGGTCATGCATTCATAGGATTCCCACCCCTCGGGCCATTGGCTCATGTGCCCATCGGGAGGTTGTGGCCCCGCCAGGAATAGGCAGCGGGCATCTGCGCCACAGTAGCACAACTCGTTTCCGCCACGATGTCTGCCAACGGCCATGCCATCGCACCAGAAAGGAGGTAGTATGTGCAAAGAAAAAACCGTAAAGAAACACACGATTTTTAAAGCATCAAATTAGATATGTCACTCATGGGTGCAAAATACGAAGCACCTCCGATGAATCACGCAACCACACATGGGTGTACAGTAACAACTGTGTGCCACAGCTCACCGCTCCTCACCGCCTACCCTCACCAATGGTGGCTCTGGTTGCCGCTCGTAGGCTCCAATTAGTTTTCCCGCGCTCCAGTCAAGGCTTCTTGTGCAACCGCCAGCCACTGGGGTAAATTGTAAAATCCCTAATCCCCTAGCTAGCTGCTAGGTGTAAATAACCACCACAATGGCAGGCAGCGGCGATTCACTGATCCCCTTGCTAGTTATACCTTATACCCCCAATGGCCAACGATGGGATGGAGTTGGGCGATGGCGGAATCGAGGCTGCCGGCGCGATGGTTGGCTTGGCAGTCGACGGACATGCCGCCGCCTCTCGCGATGACAGCCAGAAGAGGCAGGAAACGTGGTACGAGCAAGCCACCGTGTTAGCTCGGGTCGTCCTGGAAGCGGCTAGGGATCGGGGATCGCCAGGGGGCGATATTGCGGGCCCCATGCAGTGCGACAAATGGTGCGGGCTGCGGAGCAGGGACCGCGATGATGCAATGACAACTGCGGAAATGGCGGCCGCCGCACGAGGCACAGGCTTATGCCCCAGATGGAGTAGGACGCAGCGCCGGATGATGAGGGGGCTCCCCTAGCAGGCGTGACAGCAACCTTGGCGAGAGCCAAAGTCCCGTCGACCGACGGGACGACGTACGCCAACTGGCAGTCGCGGCACCCCTGGTCAAAGCTATGCCCGAGGCAGTATAGGCGATCATTGATGTCGAGGCTGCCCAAGCCACAATCGATCAAGGTGTAGGTCATCGACTTGGCGAGCTCCTCTCCTCCTGAGCCAAGGATCGACACGATGGACGATATCAGCTATGCATGATGGGTCGGCGTTAGGTGCAGTAGCTCTTTTGTGCACGCGCGGTTCATATATATTGATGTAAATTACCAAGCTTATGGTTTGTAATTACTCCTCGAACTAGGCACTGGACCAATTTTGAGCATATATATGCTCGTTAATTTGTTCATGCATGTCAAATATGTTAATTGTATTGGGTGGCCTATCTTTATATTATCTCATTTTGCAATATGGACAATTAATATGCAAATGCATTATGGACATTGACTCTGATCCCCACTTGGAAAACATGGAAATCCTCTACTCTACCGGGCACGCACATAAACTGAATGAACTGTGTGCGATACTAATACATTTCGCCATGCAAATTTAAGAACTTAACAAATAGCATTTGAGTAACATGTAGTGGTTGGTTAATTGACACTATTCCACAAAAGGCGGGTCTAGGTAACACGGTACTTAACAATTTTGACAACCATATGGTCCATATCTACATACTTAAGATAGTAACAACCGGCCCATTTTACGAAGCAGTGGGCCAAGAACCACAACGATCCGCCAGAAGCAGCTTGACTATGACATCTCGGCATCTCGTCAATGAAAAGGAAGATCCCTCTAGTGCCTTTATAGATCATGAATATAACAGTGTCTCTAATTTTTAATGTGGAAGCATTGCCAGTACAACCGAGAACCTATTAATGTGAATGGTTCCATTTGTGGGGGAAATGCAGTACCTTGCAATCACATTGGCGTTCTCAGCGGGCACAAGTGTGATTGGACCCTGCCCGGAAATCAATTCATGAATGACTGCACCCTGATACACCAGTGCTCAAATTTGGGAAATCAATTCAGGCAAAATTAGGTAGAAAAAACCTTGGCAAGGGAACAAACCTTCAACGCTCATTACTCGATTATTCTGAGAGTGCCCTTTTGCAAACAAAAACCTTAGTATCCAGTCAGATAGCTTATAATATTGTGGCAGCGCTTATAACATCCTGGCCGCCAGTAGTATTTAAAATATTTCGTAGCCAAGCTTACTTGAATTAGTCATGTTGGGCTGTAGTGTTTTGTTGGACTATTTTTTTATGTCACAAAATTGCTTTTAATATTAAAAAAAACTATTACGCCTTTGAAGGCTATTGTCTCTACTGTGATCTTGTTGCAGTCCGCATCCACACTCTACAGGCACACCACTGTTTTGGTTAACCTATTCTTACGTATGATGTCTAGTATTAGAGAGGTTCTCTCCAACCTTAGCAATTGGGCCATAGATCTGTAGGTTAGATGTTTCATTGCTTACATTTAATCATCTACATATCTTTTTTCCTTTTGTTTTGTTGGTGTTACGACACATTTAGAAATGAACTATAGGTTTTTGTGTGTTTTTACACAAAAGCCAAGCCGCGGCATCCGAGAATGGTATCCGCGGCATGCCGGAGCTAAGTGCCGTAGTGCTCGAGAGCCTGGATGTTGTCGTGCCAGAGAGCCTGCGCATCCACCCGCCTTCGCATTTCGTCACGTGCGGCGTCCACGCTAGCTCATGGCGTAAACGATATGCATGTATAGTATCTACAATAAGGGAATAAGTACATCTGCCCTTCTCTTGTGTTATGTTTAGAGTGGGTTGATAGATCGGCTGTTTTCTTCCATAGGCTTAGTTTCAGAAAATGATTTTGGTATTACCACCATACACTGGCCTGATGGGACGATAACAAAGTAAAATCGGCATGCACAAATGTTTAAAGTAAAATCAATGGTTCACGCGCATCAATACTTTAGTAACACACCTGCATAGCCAGATGGCGAGTGCTCGTGTTTTGGAGGCATCTATTCAGAGGAAGGAAGTACCAAGTATTCGCTGCACGCATAAACTGCAAGAGATGGTGGTGGACAGTTCCAACGTGAAATTGATGCGCGGCTAGTAAATCTTGGTTGTCGCCACGTACATATGCGTCACCCCATTTAGAATGAGAGAGACATGAGCAGTAAGTTACTCGAGTACGTGTCCCAGCTAACTAATTGTCTCCTGAAAGAATTAAAGTATGGTTGACGACATGTATGGAATTAAGGTGTAAGCAAATCCTGAACAATAATGAATGTGATCAACACATATACTAGTATGTAAACCAATCTCCCTCCTCAAACCTTATCTGCATACACACAAGTCAGCAAATTGGACAATTAATTTATGTGATGATCACACCAGGGCGACTAAGCATTTTGACTGAACAAAAGATCAGTCTAATTACAAGTGATGATCCGTAATAATTAATAATCCGCAGCCAACCTTACCAGGAGGTGCGCACAATCACACCATGCAGACCTATCAATATGTGTAACCCTTAGGAATGAATGTGTGGTGTTTCATATTACATTTACTTGTATACATCTGGTACCTCCTGCAAATGGTTGACACAAACTGATAGAGGGACACTACAAAGAAGTCCTCACGCGATGCACATCGCTGCATCCACCACCGGTAGTAGCAAGAATATAAATTAGGCAAGGCTATTTTTTAAAAATATCACCAAAATGGTGTTTGTGTGAAAATTAAATTTCCATAGTTTGAGCGGGTACAAACTTAGTTTGCATGAGTCGTGAGGGAAGCTACGCATCAAGGAATGGATTATGCGCATACGGTAAATGCTTTTAGGACCTCAGGCAATTGTCAGACATGTCGTCTGCTATCTTCTATATGAGTCTCTTTAATGTGGACAAATGGCTCTAATATTGATATATAGCATAATAGGTTCACATAATTCAATAATATGGCGATACTCCTGCTAAGAAAAAGGAGGATAAAACAGCCCATCAAGTTGCCTGGTTCAACGAAGGATCATGCATGAGAGCAGCTGGTCATCAGGCAGCCGCACAGACACATGCCATGTGGATGGCTACAGTAGATTTACCGGTGAAATTTAAAAGCACATGGGCTGTTAGTCTACACATGTGATGGTAGACTACAGGATGCGGTTCAAACAAAGGCACCAAATACATGTAAATTATGGACATTTTTGGATCTTGTGTTAGGTGGTTCCTAGCTTATCCTAGCAAAGAATTTTCATATGGAACCAAACAAAATATTCTAGCTATTGGTGTAAACTAGCCTTTGGTGGATAGAAAAAGCTAGGTGGCCAAGGGGAAATTGGCATGGGACCATTGAAGTTAGGAAATTTTCTAAGCTTGGTCCTTCTCAAGATTCTTAGTTGAGTGAAGACCTTGGCCTAGGAAAAACTTGGCTACGGAACAAACCTTCAATGCCCATTACCCTATTATTTACAACTATTGTTGCCCGCTAATCTCATTTCATGGTGGTTCGGGTCCTTGTGGCAAAGGTTGATTGGCGAGTTGCTTGGTTATCATGGGTTCAATTGTCAGATGTTGTGACACCTTTTGTTGAAAACCCAAAACAATTAGCAGTAAAGTTATCTGTACGGTTCAAGTACAAGACCGTCGATGAGACATCTCATAGATGCCAGTAAATTCCAATTAAAGTTGAGAATCCCAACTTAACTATTCTTTTTTTTGCTTTCATATCTAAAACGATATTTCGTACTAACAAACACTACTGGAATTTTCGTATACACCGGGTGTCGGCGTCTTCGTCGAGAGCCAAAACGCGGGCACTCGGCAAAGTAACGCCGAGAGCCGCACTCGGCAAAGGAAGTAAATCGGCAAACACATGGTGTTGCTGACAGTATTGCTCGGCAAACAGGATACACTCGGCAAAGGCACTATTTGCCGAGGGCCATTTGGTCACACTCGGAAAAGTATTTCCATGTGGAGCATTTGGCGGTGACTAAAGGCACGGTGACGGCTATAACTCTTTGCCAATAGTGGCTCTCGGCAAACATTTAGTCCCACCTCGGTCTTCATTAGTAAGAGTCTGTACAGTCAACTCGCAAAAATTCATAGTGGCTGTCGTATTCTAAAAGTGGATGCCGGCGTTTTTTCAAATTTATGATCCACACTGTGACCTAGAGGGGTTCTCGGTAAGAGAGAAGTTTCCGAGAGTGGCTCTCGGTAATTATAAGGCCACCATCAAAGTTTAGTCCCACCTCGCCTAGAGACAAGCAACAAAACCTGATTAAATAGTGGGATAGTCCAGATGCAATAAGCTTCGGTGTTTGTTAAGCTCTTGTTAAGGAGATGGACTGTCACTTTGAATGTTCACCTGTCTCGAGCAGAGAACATTCAAAGTGATAGGTCATCTTCTTAATGGTGGATGCAGACATTTTTTTAATTAATGGTGTCATCACAGGGCCCTGGGCTTGTAAACCGCACTGTCTCCGAGCTAGTATCTGGGTATCGAGAGGGAACGTGTCCGGTTTGTGCAGGAAGTGTTGGTCATGTTTCTCCGTTGGCCTCGAAACTTCTCATGCTCTAAGAGGGGGCAACTGCATGGCACGTGCCCCGGCCTCGCATTTTTCGGGGACGCGTTTTCGGGGACGCGTGCAATATTCGAGAAATTTATTGCTCTGCTAGGGTTTCATCGCCGGGAATTGCATATCAGCAAGGCGGCACATGAAATCATGTCCGGTAGCGGCATGGGAAATCATTTGTGATGTCCTTGTGGCATGCCTAGGGCTTGCAGACACCAGGGAGGGGCATGTCCTGCCACCTTGTTACTGAAAGTACCTCGGTGTCATTCCTAATGCAAGTGTTGAAATCATCGAAAAATCATACGATGGTAGGATTGCTCGGGATATGGCACGGTGTCATCACAGGGCCTCTATATGGTGTGGTAAAATTTTGGACGCGTTTCGAGAGAGGTGACCACCCTGAGGCCGCTTGTAAACTGCACTGTATCCGAGCTAGTATCTGGGTATCGAGAGGGAACGTGTCCGGTTTGTGTAGGAAGTGTTGGTCATGTTTCTCCGTTAGCCTCGAAACTTCTCGTGCTCTAAGAGGGGGCAACTGCATGGCATGTGCCACGGCCTCACATTTTTCGGGGACACGTGCAATATTCGAGAAATTTATTGCTCTGCTAGGGTTTCATCGCTAGGAATTGCAGATCAGCAAGGCGGCACATGAAATCATGCCCGGTAGCGGCATGGGAAATCATTTGTGATGTCCTTGTGGCATGCCTAGGCCATGTATAGACGAGGGAGGAGGGGAATTTCCGAGGGCTGCTCTCGGTACGTGTGGCATTTTTTAATGCAGCTCTCGGCATAACATAAACTAGATATTAGGTTATATCCTTTGCCGAGGGTGACGCTCGGAAAAGGTGAAACCTTAGATCTAGGTGTCATACCTTTACCGAGGGCCGCACCGACAGACTCTCGGTAAAGGTCGGTGAACACTTAACCC
>NC_057798.1:797425436-797432269 GCF_018294505.1 Triticum aestivum | reverse complement strand
TCCCCCTCCCTGATCTTGTATGTATGCACGAGTGTATGTATGGATGCATGGATTTTTATATGAATGCATGGACGTATGAATTTATATATGTATGTATTAATGCATGGATTGATGCATGAATTGATGCATGGAATTTTTTTAGTACTTCTTTTTGTAGTTTTTTGTATGTATCGATATATAGATGGATGTATGTATGTATGCATGAATGCATAGATGGATGCAAAGAAGGATGGATGAATGTAGATAATTGTTAAATTTTTTTATATAGATAATTGTTGATGCATCTATAGTTGTTATTGTTTGTATGGATGCTATGGAAGTCATCCCGGTGATATTTGACAGATGCCGATTGTTGTCGTAGGGAGGCGCGCTTCCTCTGTTCCTCCTCTGTGAACTTTTCATAGTAGGAGGAACAGAGGAAGAGAGACCATCACCGACAGTTGGTGAGAGTTGTTTTTGGAGGAAGAAAATCGACTCTTGACGATGGCGGTCTATCTGGGTGAGTTCTTCTTGTGATATACATTTGTCACGCACGATGGACTCGCCAAGATAGACCATCGCGGAAAGTCAAAATATCCGTGAGATAGCATCCACCATATATACCACCACCAGAGAGAGTTCCACTATATATACATCAGAGAGATGAGAGTTGGTGTCCGAAGATAATTGACTTTTGACGATGGCGGTCGGTCTGGGCGAGTACTTCTTGTGATATACATTTGTCACGCACGATGGACTCGCCTAGCTCGACCATCACCGAGGTCAAAATATCCGTGAGATAGTGTCCACCATATATACCAGCACTAGAGAGGGTTCCATCATATATAAGTCAGAGAGATGAGAGTTGTTCTTGGAGAAAGAAATTCGACTTTGGATGATGGTGGTCGATATGTGCGAATATGTCTTGTGATATACATTTTTCACGCATGATGGACTCGCCCAGCTCAATCATCACCGAAAGTCAAAATATCTACGAGATAGTGTCCATCATGATTAATTAGCTTAGAAGTAATATTTGATATTTGATTCTTATGCTATTTTTCATTGTGTGATGGAAGGTGTTAGGACCAATCGATTTTGTGGCTATGGCTTCCTCCGACGATGCATCTTCCATTAGGGTCGACTCTGCGGTCAAGGAGAAGCTCGCCGAGGAACGCTTTGCGGCGCTCATTAAGAAGCACCCGCAGCTGATCCTAATAAAGTATTTTAAGGATCTGGCCAAGAAGAATCTGCCAGCTAAGGAGAAGAAGGCCCCACCACATAAGGAGTGTGATGACTCGATGCCATTGAGTCCACCAACGTACATTCCCGACGACACTTGGTCCTCCACCGTGGGGGATGCCCCGACGTGCTATGACTCCACGATTACCGGTTTCACCGACTACACCTCCGAGTACTCCAACTAGATAGTTTGGCGTTGATTTAGTGATATAGTCATGTAAGTGCTGATATGGACTTCTTAGATTGCCACTTGCGATGATTTTGATTGTATGAGTGATGAACGCTTACGTGGATTATGTATGATGTGATATTTTTAACCTTACATCCCTTCTCTACCTTTTTTTCTCTATCTTTGTAGATGAAGTGGTATGCGGTGTACAGAGGTAGATGTTCAGGAGTGTATGATTCATGGTCTGAATGCAATGAACAAGTGATTTACTTCGAAGGCAGCTCACGACTCATTCAATGGCAGAGAGAAGGCAGAGTATCATTATAATCAGTATGTGCTTAAGCAGAATAGAAAATCTGAATTAGTGGGTTCAGTGGATGGGTTCACTGGATGTGCTAGCCAGAAATGGCTTATCGGGTTCAGTGCATGGAAGAACTTGATAATTCTTCTTCAGTTTATGATAATTATGGTGTTGCTTTTATCTTGTGATCACACGTAGAAACGCATTGACCACTTTGTTGTTTAGTAAGTAGGCATTTGTACTAAAGAGCTACCTTGTGATATCAAAAGAAGTTCGTGTGAACTATTTTATGTAATGGTTATGTGAGTTTGTTGTTAGACATTGAGACTTGAAATGCTTGTTTGTGTATAGTATATAAATTTTTGCTGCAGGGATCCTAGGGAAAGCAGTAAAAAGTTGTCCGGGAATGGATCTTTGCCGAGAGCCGCTCTCGGCAAAGTGGCACGCTGGTAGTTGGTTGTGGTAGCTTTGCCAAGAGCCACTCTCGGCAAAGTGGCATGCGCTGGTTGTTGGCTGTGGCATCTTTGCCGAGAGCCACTCTCGGCAAATAGCTGACAGAACCAGCCGACGTCAAAGTCACTTTATTTTGTCGAGTTGTACTGTTTGGCTCTCAGAAAAGTCTTTACCGAGTGCCCGTACCCTTGCTTCCAACTACTCCCTCCGTCCGGAATTACTTGTCTCGAAAATAGATGTATCTAGAACTAAAATACATCTAGATACATCTATTTCTACAACAAGTAATTCTGAACGGAGGGAGTAATTCCTATTTGCCTGAGAGGTGTACGTCGGGTGGCTTTTGCCGAGTGTAGCACTCGGCAAAGGCTTTGCCGGTGGGGATATGCCCTTTGTTGAGTGTCCATGGTACTCGGCGTATAACTAGATTCCAGTAGTGAACGCACAATCTAATAAAGTGCAACCAGAAAGGAAAAAATGTTCTTACAACTATGGTGAGACGATCAAGCATTTGTTCTTAGAGTGTCCTTTTGCACAAAATGCTCTGTATCCTCTCAAATTATTTGATAATATTTTGGTATAGTCTCCATATTAATTGTCTCTAAATGGGATGTACCTACACATGTTTTAGTGCCAGATACATCCAATTCAGTGACAATTAATATGGATTGGAGGGAGTAGTATATTGGCACCTACTAGTATTTCCAAAACTTTTGGGGCCTGGCTTTAATGGGATTGTCAAGCCTTGAAACCATTTACTCATGTTGCACACTATGATTCAAATTAGTGAACCAATATTTATATCACAACGATGAAAAATATTTTGACACTTTTGCAGGTTATTATCTCTATTATCAACATGTACGTTGTCCGTGTCCACACTCAAGGAGGCACAACACTAGTTTGGTTAATGGATTCCGATGTATGAAGTCTAGTGTTAGATTGGTTCTCTCAAACTTTAACTGCCACTAGTAGAAAAACAGGGCTATCGTTCGGGCCTGGCCAGCCCATTAGTCCCGGTTCCTCACGAACAGGGACCCATGGGTGGTATTAGTCCCGGTTCATGAGCCTAGGGGGTCGGCCGGGGCCTCGAGGGCATTGGTCCCGGTTCGTCTGGATCCATTTGTCCCGGTTTTAAGCACAAACCGGGACCAATGGGCCGCGCTCCTGGCCCACGGTCATTGGTACCGGTTCATGCCTTGAACCGGTATAGAAGGATTGGCTTTAGTTCCGGTTCGTGCCACGAACCGGGAGAAATAATTTGCCTATATATACCCATCGCGGTGGCAGAGCACTCCACAGTGCTCTATTTTTTCAAGCTGGCGAGGGGAGGGCATTTGGGTGCTCTAGTTCACCTCCTATGCACATGAGGTGTTCAATGAAATGCCCGAGCCACACTAGTTAATCTTTCTCCTCTCGAAACTCGACCTCCGAGCTCCATTTTCCCCGAGATTTGTCTAGGTTTAGCGGTCCGTCACGTCCTGTCCCCGTCTTCACCGCCATCGATCGCCCACGCCGATCTCGTCGTCGGCACCACCGTGGTGAGCCTCTTGTTCTTATCTTATTTTTGAAAGAAAAAAATTCTTACTTCAGATAGATACTTGTCTAATTTTCTTACTTTTATTATTCCTTGTTATTATATAGTGCGATGGTTTTGGTATCCGCCCCCGTCGGCCCTCGTCCTGTCTATGATTCAGATGTGGTATATATTATTTTTTTCATAACTATTTGGTTCATTTATTGTTTATGACAATTATGCCGACCAATGTGACATAGATTTTACTTATCTAGGAGGTTGTTGAACCGGAAATTCCAACCGACCCTATTGTCGAGAGGTTAAATTTAGTTGAAGAGAAACAATTACTTGAAGGAAAAAATAAGAAAAATTGAGGAGGAGAAGATGATATTGGAGTTGCATGTTGCGGATGTCGTCGATGATCACAAGATCAAGATGGATGCAATGCGGTTGAAGATTAAAAAGATTAGAAAATATGCCATTCATACCGAGGCTTGGTATCATTATGTAGTTGGATCAGTTGTTACCTTGGTTGCGATTATGATCGCATTTGTTGTTGCATTGAAATGTTTTACATAATTTCAATGTATGGTTTAATTAGATGTTCTGGAGAGCTATATGTTGTTCAATGAGAACTATGTATGTACTTTGGTTTTAATGTGATGATGAACTTCTATTAATGATGATATGTGGGTGAAATGATGATACCATGCCAGCTTGGAACCTTTTCAGAGTTCACTTCAAATGCTTTTCAATTTCATGGTCTTATAGCTCAAAATAATTAGTAAATGCATGAAAAATAACAAATGTAGCCAAAAATGGTTGTAAATTGATGATGTGGCTTTGAATGGTGCATTTTGAACACAGGAAAACTATGGAGTTCAAATAAGTTCAAAAAAATGAAATCCCTTTGTAACAGACGAGTTTCCATATGAAACCCTGATACTTTGAAAGAGATTGTCCGTTTTGTACACGAAGTGCATCGAGTTTTTGCCGTAACCCTCTCTACTTTCTCGCACATGCTATGTGGGTGAAATGATGATACCATGCCAACTTGGAACCTTTTCAAAGTTCATTTCAAATGCTTTTCAATTTCATGGTCTTATAGCTCAAAATAATCAGTAAATGCATGAAAAATAACAAATGTAGTCAGAAATGGTTGTAAATTGATGATGTGGCTTTGAATGGTGCATTTTGAACACAGAAAAACTATGGAGTTCAAATAAATTCAAAAAAAATGAAATCCCTTTGTAACAGACGAGTTTCCGTATGAAACCCTGATACTTCGAAAGACATTGTCTGTTTTGTACACGAAGTGCATCCAGTTTTTGTCGTAACCCTCTCTACTTTCTCGCACATGCTATGTGGGTGAAATGATGATACCATGCCAACTTGGAACCTTTTCAGAGTTCATTTCAAATGTTTTTCAATTTCATGGTCTTATAGCTCAAAATAATCAGTAAATGCATGAAAAAAAACAAATGTAGTCAGAAATGGTTATAATTGATGGTGTGGCTTCGAATGGTGCATTTTAAACACGGAAAAACTATGGAGTTCAAATAAGTTCAAAAAATGAAATCCCATTGTAAGAGACGAGTTTCCGTATGAAACCTTGATACTTCGGAAGAGATTGTCCGTTTTGTACACGAAGTGCATCCAGTTTTTACCGTAACCCGCTCTACTTTCTTGCACATGCCATGTGTGTGAAATGATGATACCATGCCAACTTGGAACCTTTTAAGAGTTCATTTCAAATGCTTTTCAATTTCATGGTCTTATAGCTCAAAATAATCGATAAATGCATGAAAAATAACAAATAAAGTCAGAAATGGTTGTAAATTTATGATGTGGATTTGAATGGTGCATTTTGAACACAGAAAAACTATGGAGTTCAAATAAGTTCAAAAAATGACCCTCTCAACTTTTTAGCACATGCTATGTGGGTGAAATGATGATACCATGCCAACTTTCAACCTTTTCAGAGTTCATTTGAAATGCTTTTCAATTTCAAGGTCTTATAGCTCAAAAAAACCAGTAAATGCTTTTATAAAACTCTAATAGCAAAAGGAATCAACTAAAAAGCTTTTATAAACCTCTAGTATTTTTTAAACTAAAATTATATAAAATTTATGCAACCAAAATTATTAAAGTATTTTATGTTAAAAACATGAAAAGCAGAAAGAATTATCATAAAGAATTTTTTGTTATAAACTTTAGTTGCAAAAAGCATTTTCATAAAGATTTTTTTTTTGATTGAAACTAAAATAATAAAATCTGTTTTTGAATATAATGATAAAACGCAGTAATATTAAATAGCGGAAAAAAGAATCACTCAAAATATATTTTTATAGTGAAATTATTCACAAACTAGTGATTCACACAAATTTCAAATAATTAAAATTTAAACTATTCAAGTTTGGAAACTAATGGAGTAACAGAAAGATTATAATTATTCTGAGCTAAAAGAAAAAAGAATAAAAAATAAAGCAAAAAATCAAAAGAAAATAAATAATTCAAAAAACAAAAAAAATACTGGAAAAAATAAAAAAATGCCGCCTAATCGGCCACACGGCCTGCATGCGACGAGAAACCCATATGTACATGGGCCAGGATGCAGGCCCGCAGGCCCAATAGGCCCAACACCGCAATGACAAGGGTAGGCAACTAATGCCTGCGTATTAGAGAGGAGCTCAGCACCTGAGCTGCAATGCAGCTTATAAACAGGTGCTGAGCTCTCTCAGCTAGCGAGGTGGGACTAAACTTCCCACCGCAACGCGCCAGCACAAGGCCTTTGGTCCCGGTTGGTGCCACCAACCGGGACTAAAGGTCTGCATTGGTCAACGTTGGTGCCACCAACCGGGACTAAAGGCCTCTGCTTTTCGCCCTTTGGGATGCTAAAAAGAGACCTTTGGTCTCGGTTGGTCGCACCAACCGGGACTAATGCTCACCTTTAGTCCCGGTTCGTGGCACCAACCGGGACTAAAGGCTTTGCTATATAAGTTCATACTTAGGAAATTTTCACTCTCATCTCGTAGTTGCCGCCCCGACGATGCCGACGACATCGACGCCGCCAGGCTGCCCCGATGTCGCCCGCCGCCCCCGCCGTCGCCGTTGACATCGCCCCCGCCAGCGCCGTCGCCCACGCCCTCGCCGTTGCCCGCGCCCTCGCCGTC
>NC_057798.1:797405655-797424684 GCF_018294505.1 Triticum aestivum | reverse complement strand
GAAGGAAGAAGAAGAAGAAGAAGGATAGGTAAAAAGAAAATAAGAAGAGGAAGAAAGAAGAGGAGAGGAAGAAGAGGAGAAATAAATAAGAGGAGGAAAAAAATAAAAAGAAGAGGAGAAGAAGAAGAAAGGAATAGATGAGAAGAAAAAAATAGAAAATTTTCTATTTTTTTCTTCTTCTCCTCTATTCCTTTCTTCTTCTCCTTTTTTTCTTCTTTTTTTCTTCGATTGCTTCTCTTCTATTCATTTCTTGTTCTCCTCTTTTTATTTCTTCTTTTGTCTTCTTATTTTTTTCTCGGGTATGTCGTTGTCGATATACCCCCTCCCGATAACTTCAACACGAGGAGGGGGTCGATATACCCCCTCCCCGATAACATTATTTTACCATGTATGTATGTCACGTTGTTATCGATATAACCCCCTCCCGGATAACTTCGACATGAGGGGCGGTCGATATATATACCCCCTCTCGACCATGATAACTTATACCACGGGAGCACCCCCCTCGGCCCTCTCGCTCGACCAAACTCTCGAGGACACCCAAACCCTAGAAAAAACGATGTTGGTCTCCTACCCCCTCCCGCCGCGCCTCTACCCGACAAACTCTCTCGAGGCCACCCAAATTTACCATGTTAAAAGAGCGTTGTCGTCGAGGCCACTCCAAACCCTTGAAGCGTTGTCGAGGCCACCCCAAACCCTTGAAGCGTTGTCGAGGCCACCCCAAACCCTAGAGAAGCGGCGTCGATACCACTAATATGATTCCTTATTGTGATTATATCAGCTAGCTAGTTCTACATTTGCCACTAATATATCCAGCTATCATGTTTGAATAATAATTGCCATGTTGTAAATATTTGCAGAAACTATGGAGCACCCCCGAGACGAAGAAACAGAAGAGATGTTGGGGGACATAATCGCAAAAGGAAGTAATGTCGTTGCGTCATTTCTCAACGACACCGATGGTCTGGAAGGATAGGGTAGTGAAGAAGAAGGTTATGATTATGATGGCTCTGGTGACCCAATGCCGGTACAAGAAGTAGACCGTCATGACGGCTCCGGTGACCAAACCGAGTCCAGCCAGGTATATATATTAGTTAAGCCTATGCTGACTAGCTAATTGATCCATTCATTGTTTTCATATGTACACATATAAATTAACTCTCGTCTTTCTTATTTTCTCTAGCCCTCCGGATCGAGCACAACTTCGGTAAAGAAACGAGGCCCGAAGAAAAAGTTGCGCTCGGATGAAAGGTTTGAGATCACAGCAATCGCGCGTGATGGCAAGCCGATTGAACCCATCCGGACAAGGGATGCATTTCGTGCTCGGTGCGGGGTTCTTGTTAGGGACAAGATCCCTATCAGTATCCAGCAATGGTTAAAGCCTAAGAAGGAAGACCCTGAGGTGTCTTATGTCTCCGATATGCAGAAAGAAGATCTTTGGACATCACTTAAGGCAAATTTCACCCTACCGCCAGAGGATGATCCGGAGAAGCCAGTTAAAGAGCAATTGATCAAGTCTCATGCTCTTAAGAAGATGGCAGAACTATTCAGGAGGTGGAAGAATGAGCTGAAAACAGAGTTTGTCGACGAAGATTTGACACCAGAATTCACCGGAAAGTATGAGAATATCAGAGATCACTGGCCCACATTTGTGGCCCACAAGAATCGGAAAAGAGTAAGAAGATGTCAGAGATAAACAAGAAAAATGCTGCAAAGAAGAAGCATCACCATCGCACGGGGTCAGGTGGCTACCTCAAAGCCCGACCTTTGTGGGACAAGGCTGAGAATGGCCTGATTGCTAAAGGGGTCGAACCAGAGACATTGAACTGGCCAGACCGTTGCCGGACTTGGTTCTTCGGGGTTGGCGGAACCTTGGACCCTGTAACAGGGAAGTGCATTTGGATGGAAGATCAACTGCGAATACCCGTCACAAGGCTTCAGGAGTATATCGAGAAAGCGCAGCAAGGGACGTTCGTCCCAGACAGAGAGAAGGACGAGCTCGCAATGGCCCTCGGGAATCCTAAGCACCGTGGATGGACACGAGGCACGCCAGGCTCCGTTCGGTGGAAGGCTGGCTTTCCGGATGCAGGGGGTTACAAAACCTAGGAGAGGAGGAAGAAAGTGGAGCATAGCCAACTGCAGGCACGGAACGAAAGGGTACAAGGGCTAGAGGAACGAGAAGCAGATCCCAGCAAACGACCTGCTGAATCTTCCCCTGAAGCTACCCCGCCATCTCAGCGGAGAAGCAGTGTGGCTTCCACCGAGCAGACTCAGCAGCTGGAGCCTATCTTCACGGCTCCTGTTAGCTACCCCGTGGATGCTATCTCGGAGTCTCAACATTGCCACCTTATGACGCGATGGATGACATTGAAAGTCAAGGTGGTTGTTGGCTCTGTTATACCTAATGAACCTGGCGCAACCTACCACGGCCAACCGATTCCAGAAGGATATGCTAGGGTGATGGTGGATAAAATAACGGACGGATTTGAGGACCTTCAGCTTGACCACCCTATGGGTGAAGGGGAGATTCCACTAGGTTGTTCTCTGAAGACTCCATGCCTATGGCGGAAGGAGCTCATCAACCTTCCGAACTGGACGCCTCCGCCTCCTCCTCCTCCTCCGGCGAGTCAGGGCAATCCGCCTCCTCCTCCGCCTCCGCCTCCGGCGATTGATCAGGGCACTCAGCCTCCTTCTTCGGCACGTGGCGGCACACCGCCTCCTTCTCCGCCTGCACCGGGGCGCCCGAGCAGCCAGCCTCCTCCTTCTCCGCCTCGTCAACAAGGGCGGATCAAGAGACCCGCCGCCGCTCCGGCTACTTCGGCGCGTCATAGTCCTTCTCCTCCGCCTCGTAAGAAAGGAAAGACAGCCGCAGCCACTCCGTCTGCTCCGGCGTCTAGCAGTACAGCCAGAGCCGGGAGGCAATACAGATTCGGTCCTTCTCTGAAGACTCCAGAGAAGTTACCATACGAGAGGACCGTGGAGGAAAACACATAGATTGTGCAAGCCGAAGTGAAGAACTTCTTTGAAGGGGTGAAAGCAAAGAAACATCCACCTCCGGAGAAGAAGATAGATCCGGTAAAAGCGAAGCGTACTCTGGCTGCCCTGAAGAAACCACCAAAGTCTCCGGCGAAAGACAACTATGAGTGCATTCTTACAAAGTCATTTATTGAAGCTTCGCGGTCAGGAAGTACTGTCACTGGTCAAAGGTTAGCAGAACGATGAGCTGGGAAAAAAGTTGCCCAGCTCGACGAACAAGTGAACCAATCGTTCCCCCTGCTCCAGGTGTCTAGCAATATCGTCGCTAATGTTCCGGGCGGGATGGTGCCCGGTTATAACAATCTTGAAGATTACCTGCCCGATGATGTACATTACGATTTCTTGGAGGTGGACGAACACAAATACACGTACGGGAAGCCTCTCGTCAAAGATGAAGGATCTCTAACAACGATGATGCGAAGATTCCGTGATTGGTACATGAAAACCTGCAGAGAGTCTGAGGGGAGGAATATTTTGACGCTGAGAGTTAGAGAGGAGCATGACCTCGTTGGAATTGAACTGTTGAATGTTCCATTTGAGGAGTTCTTCATGTTTTTCAATGTAAAGGCCCTCGATAAATTGATGATCACTTGCTACTGCCTGTAAGTAGTACTACTTCTGTCATTAAGTCTCTATATATAGGTCAACTCTTTCATTGCATCTATTTTTAATTATCCTCACTATATTATGCAGATTGAAGATCGCCGAATTGAAGAAAAGACAAATCGGTGATATTGGGTTCATTAACACAAATCTCATAGATGCATATATGGTTGAATTTCAGGCCAAAGATACTGAGGCCAAGCTGCTACAATCGTTTGTATTAAATCAAACAAAGCTATAATACTCTTCCCTTACGAATTCAAGTGAGTGTTACTGTCTTGTGCATATTCGGTTTCCCTTATTAGTCGAGGTTATAGTAATGTAATTGATGAGTTATGCCTGCGTGCGCAGGTTCCACTATATTCTCCTAGAGATTAAACTTGAGCAGGGACTAGTAATCGTCTTAGACTCGAGACGAAAAGATCCCAAGGAGTATGCGGACATGACTGAAATTCTAGAGAAGTGAGTTAAATCGATCATTATCGCACCATATCGGCAACTTTGTTCATTTCCTGATATCAAGTAATTGTTTTCTTTGTCTGGCAGGGTTTGGAAAAAATTCACCTCAAAAACTCCGGGACTGCCGAAGAAGCTGAAATTTAGACACCCGAAAGTAAGTACTATAGTAGCATGTTCCACGCATCTTCTAGTTATTCAAGCGCTAGTTTCATCAATACCATTTAGCATGCTTGCTAATTATCAGTTTGATTGACCTCTATTTCTTGTAAAGTGGTTGTGGCAGGAACAAGGGAATGATTACTATGGATACTACATTTGCGAGTCCATCCGCCACATGACCTGTGAGCGGGGCTACTCTGACAAACAATATGAAGTGCGTAAATAATAATATTCACAATTTTATTTTATTACCATCATTTGTTCTCAGTTTCATTTATTCATATATATGTATTGACCCCCTTCTTCAAATTAGATATTTCGGATGCGGGATGAACTCCTACCACCAGATCGTATGCGAGGAATTCAAGAGGAATTGGCGGCATTCTTTCTTCACCACGTGATCGCTAAAGACGGGGAATACCATGTGGACCCTAATCGGCTCGTTTTTAATTAGAAGATTATATTGTAAGAGATACTTATATTGTATATATGTAGCCAGTACATAGCGTCAGATAGATATACGAGAACTTGTTGTTCGACCAATCTTTCAGAGAAGGAGAGGTGGTCGATATCACTTCTCTCTATATGCATATGTTCATGACGATCTTCTATTTCCTTCATTTGCTTACTAGCTAGCGTGTCTAGTCCTCTCTATACGTATAGTACGTAGCGTCGATCAAGCACGGAGATAAGAGAGGACACTTCTCTATATTAATTAGCTAGCTAACACAATATATGAAACACCTAAATTAACCCTCCAAAACCCCTAAACCCCCCTCCCCCCTTTCAAAAGAAAAACAAAAACCCCAGCACCTGAAATGCTGACGCGTGGATGCCTATTGATCCCGGTTGGTGCCACCAACCGGGACCAAAGGGCCTCCTGCCTGGGCTTGCCGCACCGGCCACGTGGAGGCCCATCTGTCCCGGTTTATGCAAAGAACCGGGACTAAAGGTATAGGGCATTAGTACCGACACTTTAGTCCCGGTTCAAAAACCGGGACAAATGGCCCTTACGAACCGGGACAATAGGTCCTTTTTCTACTAGTGTGCTGGGTCGTCTACAGGTTAGATAATGTTCAAATTTATTACATGTAACTGTCTATATACCTTTATCTCTTTTTACTTTCTTTGTTTTGTCGCGAGGTTTTATCTCTTTTTTGTTAATCCACATTTAATAATAAACTATAGAGTTATGGGTGTTTTTGCACAGAAACTAAAATCAACCTTTATCCAAATGAACTGAATAAGAATAGCCAATTTGAATCTTGCCATGAAAAAACACTTACAAAAAATACATTATTTCCACTGATTAACATTCAAAACTATATATGAATTCGTTGGAAGATAATCTCTTATAACACTCCAAGAAGAATCATACTAAATAAAAACTACAGGCCATGGCTTAATAGTAATCCCTAAGTTTACTCAAATGAACTGATATAATCAAAGAAAAGATCCGAAAAAGAACAAACAAAGTTAACAACACTGTCGATAATAGCATGAGCATACAAGGAACAACTTAAAATCTATCAACTGCTCATCATTGCGCATCAAGTAGCCATAAATCGTGAATGGCCATATTCCATGACTTGGACCCCTGCTACTCACAACTAATGAGTGGAGATCCTTTGTTAAACAATATATGCTAATTAAATGAAAGGTGTAACATGTCCCCCAAAAGATTATCCTGGCGAGGCTATCTTGCATCTTGAAATAGCCAACGAAAAGATAAACTTGACACCTACTCACATTTTTCAAGAGGGAAATTAAAAAATGGACTTACATACAATTTTCGTCATTGCCACATATAGGTCGCCTCTGCTAAGTAATTTTCCAGTGAAATATATAAGTATGGTTAAGTTAGACACTATGCTACAAGTCTGCTCAACATGTGGTCAAGTATTTCTGTACATGATATAAAAAAGGAATCAAGTTGCACTCACAATGCCAACATATTTTGGTTTGTCATCAATGATGAGTTCACACGCTAATCAGTCGTTAGGAAATACTATATGCTAATTAAAAAACTTGCAACACGAGGCTGATATGAGAAACTAAGTGGTGTGACTTTTGCATCCTTGAAACAGTCAACACAAGGAAAAACTCGCCACCTGCTCACATAAATCAAGAGGATAATAAAAAAAAATGTTCTTACATGCAATCTTCAAATCGTTCCTACATATGTGGCACACCGTTAGAATAAGAGGCACACAAGTAGTTAGTTACTCTGATTCCCAGCTTACTAATCGTCTGCTGGAATATATAAAGTATGTTTGAGGTAGACACGTGAGGAAAATAAGTACAAGATGTAAGCAAATCCTGGACAGTAACGAATGTGAAGGTCCTATCTCAATCCTTGTCCGCATATGGAAGTTAGTCCAACAATTGAGCTAATCCTTGCAATTAATTTTATGTGATTGACACATAATGAAGACTATAAATATTGACTGACGAAAGGTCATTGCTATTACGCGTGATCTGTAACGAATAATGAAAAATCCACATCCAACATTGACAAGAGGTGCGCGCAATCACACCATGCTGACCAGCGAGACCCTTGTAAGTGATAGTATTACATATTATTTCCGCACATGCGATAGCTATCTTCTTTACATTTACTTGTATACATCCTATACCTCCGGCCAATGGGTGAGGCAAAGTGAGGGACAAAGAAGTCCTCAGATGGCCAAATCCACCACAAGCGGTAGCATGCCCATGGATTGGACAAGCTTACTTAATAAAAGAATTACCTACAACATTGCTCATCGGAAATTAATTTTTGGTAGTATGAGCATACGAACTTAGTTTGCATGAGTCACCAAGGGAAACTTAATGTCAATGAATGTACTATCCACATGCAATAGAAGCTTCTAGATGCGCAAATGGTCAGGACCTCTAGCAATCATAGACGGATCATATCCTTTCTTATATATGAGTTCCTGTTTTATGGGGATAAATTGTTGTAATATGTATTATGTACCTTGCATCCTTGAAAGAGCAAACGGGGAAGACAAACTCACCACCTACTCACATTGCTCAATAGGCTATAATTACATGGACCTACAAAAGTGTTTCCAAAATTAATTTTCCATAGTTTGACCAGGTCCAAACTTTGTTTGATGTCAATGAACGGACTATGCACATACAGTAGATCCTTTGATGAGTACCAATATTCAAGTCATCCTCACAAAATAGTTAATCCAGTGCCCCGCCCAGTACTTAGTCCACATACGCAAGTAAGAATAAATAATCAGCAGCCAGCCTTGACTGACAGGTGCACTCGCTAACACCTTGATGACCAATCAATAAGTGGGAGTCTAGTGAAGAATGGAAATTGTTTTATGTTATCTTGTGTACATGAGATGCGACCATCCAAACCTCTTAGAATTAAATTTTACACATGTTGTAGCTGACAATTGGGTTGGACAATGTAAGGGAGGGAAGCTACAACGCGTTCAGATGGCCTATAAGGGTGTGTTTGGTAGGTTGCACCATGTTTTGCGTTCACAAAGAGCAGGTCCTAGGGGGCATGGACAGGCCGATATAGTCTCCGCGTCATGTTGTGTAACCCATTTGGTAGCATGCAGATCCGTTCTTTTCATGGGTTGGGTGGCTCCACTTTGTTTGGTACCCTGCAATCCTTACTTGGGCTCAGCTGAAGCAATTGCGGTATGTTTGGTAGCATGCATGAGCCCAGCTATGGTTACCTTAGTTCAAATATGGTGACGTTACCAGTGTTCGATCATACACATCGATCTAGAATAACAAGAGCTTAAGAATGACCACAACCAAGACAATGTTTATGAAGTCTTTGATCCTACTAACTTGGACCTGATTTGCCACTTTGGCTACCACCTCATTGTCGTTCGGGAAGTTGGAGTACTTCATCTGCGCCTCCCCCAAAGTTTCAAACCCTTCGCAGCTGTTGTTCGAGAAACCGGTCGCTTGTTCCCTGCACCTCTTCCATGAACCTTACACTCCAGGATGCCTTCCTCGGTACACCACATACAAGTTCATCTGCAAACACACAAAGAGCACAATGAACAGAAGATCATCATCATAAGACGCATAAATCAACATCATAGCAAGCATCACAAAGCACACAGCAGATCATAAACCTAGAGCAGATTGCATGACCATTACCAACAAAGGATCACAAGTTCATCCTATCACTATGGTGTTAACCTACGACCACATCAAAAGTGGGTGTCATCCAACCACCACCACCACCACCACCAAGTTCACCATCATTTCAGGCGTTAGTATATCGACTCATCAAGAAATGATTGTTCGAAAAATCATCCGATTCGGCAACTTATCTTCCGATTTATCACTACTCATGGGTTGGCCGATAAGATTATACCATATCATCACCATTTATCGTTTGGGCTGATTTATCACTCTGAAAAGCGGTTTATTGGGAATCTGTCAATAAATTAGGCATATTCCTAGCACTATGTGTGCAAGAACTATGTTTATTTATTTATTTGCACCTTGTTATGTAATATGTTTTGTTGTCATATTTTGTTTGTCATTGTACAAGGATTCAATGCCAAGTAATCATGATAACACTTATGTCCAATACTGTTTTTGTGTTGAATATAGCATCTTTTAGTGCTAGGAGCATGTGATTTGCAAGAAAAATGCCCGATTAATAGTCGATTGATAAAATTTAATAATTAGTCGATTTTCAATTAATTCTAATCCCCAACCAACCGAAATGCTAATGGTAAGTGATATCCTCAACATTGCAAAATATACATGCCATAAGAGAAGTGTTTAAGCCTTAGCTAACCCAAAATATACATCATCATCATCATGATCATCAGTAATCATTGTCCTCGTCATGTTGATGCTGCCACCTCCACCACCACAACGCACCCTCAATATTTTTAGTACTTCCCAGGAAGGTTCTAAACCAGAGGGTCATGTGTTGCTCTACCATGCCGACAAAGTTTACATCTTGTGCCTTGTGGTCGATGAGGTAGCCAAGAGCCACCATCAGGGCCTCCTCGGTGAAGCCAACGGTGTCCATGACAGGCCTGTACAGGTTAGGGTGCATGTTGTTGGGCTTGCTCTCCTCGATGGCTTGGGCGACCTCCTTCATAGCTTCTGTCATGCTCGCGAAGGCCTGGATCTCATCGTCACCTAGGGCTCCCCTCTTCATCTTCCCTCTGTGTCTGTGTCCGTGGGGATCAGCCTGCTTGTCCGGAGGACCATCGAGGATGACAGTGTCGGACTCCTCCCGCGTCTCAGCATCCTCCAGTAGTGGCGTGCCGCCCATGGCAAATTTTCCGGTGGCCAGACCATACGAGAAGATCCTCTGCATCTGTGGGTAGTTCAGAATGGTCTTTTTGGGGAACTATGCGTCTTTGGGCTGATCCTAAGATTTTAATGGACAATTTGTTAGTAAGGACAGTTTGTTACAAGGATCAAAGAAGGGCAGTGTGCTAACCATGATGCACATGAAAAATATTTTTTCTAAAAAAACATAACATTTTTCAACTGCTTGATTAACATTTTTAAAATATTTGTTCAACATTTTTTTTTCAAATGCTTGATTAATATTTTTACATACTTTGATAAAAAATCATTATTTCTTAATACATGGTCTACTTTTTTTCTGTAAACATTTAACACTTTTCAAATACTTGTTCAACATTTGTTCAAATGCTTGATTGACATTTTTGTATACATGATAAATAAATTTCTTCATTTTTGTAATACATGGTTAACATTTTTTCTACACACATCTAACATTTTTCAAATGCTTGATCAACATTTTTTATATAATTATTCAAAAAAAATACATATTTTTTATACATTTTCCATATACGTTATAAACATTTTCTCTATACACATTTACCATTTTGAAAATGCTTGGTCAACATTTTTCAAATATTTTGTATAGAGTGTTTATTTTAATATGTATACATTTAGAATGTAAATTATAAATAAAAGTAAAAAAAGTAAAGGAAAAAACAAAACAGATACATAAAAAAATAGAAAAAAATAGGTTGTATCCTCTCGTGCTCCTTGGCCGGCCCATCTCGGTCTCCCCTGAACTTCAGGGAGGGTTCCTGCCCTGTCGGTGAAGGGAGGAGATAGGGGGAGCTCAGGGCTTCGCACATGACATAGTCCGCCTGGGCCGGCCCAAGCAGGAAAAGCGAGCGGTGTAAAAAAACAACGAAACATACAATGCTCGCAATCTGCCAGTACTGGACACAGGTACCCAGCCAGTGGAGCTGCGAAGCGCTAGTGATGAATTGCAAGCGCGAAGTATATAGAACTAATGGTAACGACCATTCCGAATATTTTACTTATTTCGAACATTTCATGAAAATTCTGAATACATTTCTAAAATTCTGAAAAAATTATTAAAAATCATGAAAAAGTTTTGGAAAATTTGTGGCCAATTATTAGATTCATAACCAAAGTTTCAAAATGGGAAGAATGTATGAATTTGTCAAGAAATTTTGAAAATGGGAAAATTTAATAAATTTCGAACATTTTCTGACCAATGTGAACAAGCTTTTAAAAAATCTGAACAATTTTTAAATGTGCGAACAGATTAGAAAAAAGACTTTTCTATGAATTTGTGAACATATTTTGAAAAAATGGAACAGTTTTTAAAAATATGAATATTTTTGGGAAACTGGACATTTTTTTGCATCTGCGAACAAATTTGAAACTCTGAACAGATATAGGAAGTGCGAACATTATTTGTAAATTGCGAAAGGGTTAATAAAATTTCAAAACAAGAACATTTTTTGAACTTATGAACACTTTTTTGAAAGTGAACTTATTTTAAAATGTATATTTTGAACATGCGCAAATAGTTTTCGAATTTCTGAACAATTTTTGGCAAAAGGAACATTTTTTTGAATATATGTACAAACTATGCAATTTTGAACCATTTTGAAACCACGAACATTTTTTAAATTCTTGAACAAATATTTGAAACAAAGAAGTTTTCAAGAAATCCCAACCACAAATTTGTAGCTACAAACATTTTCAGAATTTATGAATAAAATTTGAAAAAATGGAACTTTTCATGAAATTCCGAACAAAAAATTGGAATCCGAAACATTTCTAAATTTTGTGACCAACTTGCAATCATTAACTTTTTTAATTGCATTTTTTAAAGAACACGAACGTTTTTTGAGTTTGTGAACAAGTTTTGAAAATTGGAACATTTTTTAAACTCCTGTACTTTTTTGTATTTGCGAAAAAAACTTAAAAACATGAACACTTATTTGAAATTCCTTCATACTTTTTTAAACGTGAACATTTTTTGAATGTCCGAACAAATTTTGGTAAGAGGAACATTTTTTGAAAATATGAATAAAATTTGAAACTTTGAAAAAAAAGATAATAAAACTAAATTTGAAAAAGGCAAAAACGAAAAAGAATTTTTTTAAATAAATTGTGAAAAATTTGAGAAAAAATTCAAACACTTTTTGTAAAACAAGAACATCTTTTAAAATGCCCAAATGATTTTGGAAAAATGCGAACATCTTTTAAATATAGGAACACATTTTTCATAAACAAACATTTTAGAAACATTGAACTTTTTGGAAACACCAAAAAAATTTGAAATTTCCGGTCAATTTTCAAAAGAAACAAAAAAATAAAGAAAGGAAAAGAAATAAGAAAAAGAAACAGAAAGCAGAAAAGAAAAAACTAATCCTTAAGATTTGAACCCACTAGCTCTCGCTTCCGTAAATGCTATAGTAAGAGGTTCACCAGTCGTGACATGATAAAAAAAGAGGTTTACCGCTGAACTAGCTAGTGTTTGATTGGTAATAATACTTCGTAGCTCAATTCATGTACAATATGTTTTTTTAGAGCACTTTTATAGCCTGTTCAACAGCAGTACATGTACATTTCATTGAAATAGTAAAAGAAAATAATGTTTACGTGGAAACTATTGGAGGGGCGCCTTTATGAGTTATTTCAGGAGATTATCAAGACATGGACACGCGTCGGTGTCTGTGCATGCTATGCTCATGGGCGGCCCGGTTCCGTGTTTGCAGGCATCGTGGATGCGTGTTTGCAGGCGTGGCCACGGCCAGCGTTTAGGCGAGCGAGCAGGCCACATCAGAGATTATCACCGGTAGACGTGCCTTTCACAGGTGGTTGTCCGGCCGCAGTGGAAGTCTATGTGTCCTCTGGGTAGGTAGGCCTCGTACGCGTTTCGCAGTTGGTCGGCGCAATTAAGAGAAGAGAGCCCAGGTCATCCTGCAAAGGGAGCAGCGGCGCAGTTACAGTAAGGCGAGCGGGTCGTCCAAGACACGAGCGATGCTGCAACAAGTATAAGATCTGAAGCGTTCAACAGCAGGATCCGACGGCTGCGAGCTTCAGATCGTTGTAGAGGCTTCTAGCTAGCTGCCTTGTACTACTACTGTTTTTAATATGGACTTGCTCACTAGCTTCGCCTAACCACACGGCACCGCGTCATTTCCTCTGCTTTACCGTCCGACACTCCAGACCGACCGACTCCTTCGCCTTGCATTGCAGGTGCCTTGCCGGCCACATACACTCACACGGAGCGAGGCGTTTGCTAGGGAGCCGGACACTGCGTCATGGTGCCCAAGTTCGGCCGCCAAGCGAGGGACCCGGACGCCGCGGATGGCTCCGGCCGCGACCCGTACGGCGTCATGGTGCCCAAGTTCGGCCCTGTGAGATAACGGAGCGCCGCGGACGATGACGATTGTGATGGTCCCTTCACCAACATACCGCTGAAGCGGCTTTCAGTGCGGGCCCAGATCTACGAGGGCGGTTTCGGCGTGGTTGCTTAATTTTTTTTTGCGGGAATCATTGAGCTTTATTCATTCAATCTGAGCTCCAACGCGATCGGCCATGAGGCTGGTCACGAGGAAACCAGCGGGTGACTTCATCCAACAGTCAGACACACCTAGAGTGCTTGCATGTTTCGCACACAGGTGAGCTGACATATTAGACTGTCTCGTTACATGAACAATATCAAAGTAAGCAAATGAAGAGGCTAACCCTTCAATTTCAAGCAGGATAGGCGCTAAGAGAGAGCGCGAGTATTGTCGCGAGTTCCAGAGCTGAACCAGCTCCAAGCAGTCGATCTCGAAGATCACCCGCGAAAAACCTCGGAGCTTGCCGAAGATGACACCGTCTCGCAGGGCCTAAGCTTCTGCGATTAGTGGATTCGTGATGTTCTCATGTGGCTTGCTCCAGGCAGCAATGAAGTCGGACGAGGTTCGTGCAACACCTCCCGCCCCGCTTCTGTTTTCAGCAAGAGAGACGCTACCATCCGTATTGATCTTGATGTAGTCTGAGTCCGGTGATCTCCACCCAAAGCCAGGTAGAGTCCTGGTGCATTCCATCGGTAGCTCTAATAACATGATGGTTTCTCTGATACGTTTTAACGATTGGACCGGATCCAGACTAGCCATGTCATGTGTTATGTTGTTGCGGGATGTCCATATGGCCCACATAACAGTGATTATCTTAGCCTGATCCTCTTCCCCAAATCGAGAGTCACACAGAATATCCCTGCACCACGTGAGGGGGTGGAGTTCTGGTAACTTGATATCCAGCCACGGTCGAGCTTCTAACCAGAAACTACGGGCATGAGAGCACTTGATGAGTGCGTGAAACATGTCCTCATCAGCGCCTTTGCATACTTTGCATCGAGCCTCAGTCGCAATGTGTCGGTGTTTCAGTGTGGATTCCACTGGTAGAATACCTCGTAGAACGCGCCACCAAAAAACCCTAACTTTGGGCAGAACTTTGAGCTTCCATAGCCGTGTCCACATCTGTTTGTCAGTCTCTGAAGATTCAGTGATCGCCCCTTCCTCTAGAACTTGATGTTCGTTACGAGTCATTAGAGCACGATACGCGGATTTGACAGAATATGTCCCGGATCTCTCATAAGCCCACGCCCAAAAATCATCACCTCCACCATGTCTGGGTGGTATGTTCAGTATTGCATCTGCATCTGGTGGTATGAAGTTTGTTCTCACTAACTCCGTCCTCCACTCCAATTTTCATGGTCGATTAGGTCGGAAACGGTGTGGATGGTAGCATCACCGATCTGAACTGACGGGCGCAAGGAGAGTTTCCCTGGCAACCAGCGGTCAGTCCAAACATTAACAGAGGTGCCATCGCAAATCCTCTTTATTATTCCAGCTTCAAGTGCCTTCCTCCCTGCTATGATGCCTCGCCAGGTCGCTGAGGAGTTGTTCGGCACAGTAGCATGGATGAAATCAACAGTTGGGAAATAGCGGCCTTTGAGAACCCTAGAGCACACAGACTCCGGATCCGTGATGAGCCGCCAACCATGTTTTCCCAGAAGTGCGATATTGAACGTTTCCAGATCACGGAAACCCATCCCTCCCTTGCACTTTGGGGCTGAAAGCGATTTCCAGTCTATCCAGTGCATGGATCGTCTGTCGACGGAGCTGCTCCACCAGTACTTGGCCATCGGCGATGATATACTTTTGTAGTTCTTCTTGGCCAGCTTGAAACAGCTCATTGTAAACGTCGGTATAGATTGAGCCACCAACTTTACCAACACCTCCCTTGCTGCGCAGGAGACCAGCCGTTCGGTCCCACCATTCATCTTGGACCTGACTCGTTCACCGGACAATATAGTTGAAAGTGCCTGAAGTGATGCGCCCTGCTGCAGTAGGCAAGCCCAGGTACCTCTCATTGAATGCCTCGACCGAGATACCTAGAGTCCCTTTCAAAGCCTCTCTGACATGTTCTGGTGTGTTCGGGCTGAAAAGGATGGAGCTCTTTTCCTTGTTAACGCACTGTCCCGAGCACTCGCCATAAACCTGCAGAATGTTGTTGAGTCTGATAGCACTCTCCACCCTTGATTGCATGAAGATGAGGCTATCATCCGCGAAAAGCAGGTGATTGATCCATGGAGAACGAACACTGACACGGATCCCACTATCCACATAGGCGCCTCCATACCTGTTAAGTAGGGTTGTGAGCCTTCTGCACAGAGCAGGAATAGATAAGGTGAGGCGGGGCAGCCCTGCCGCGGGTCCCTGGAGGGGGTGAAGTATGGTAGAAGCTCTCCGTTCACACGAACCGAAAACCGGACTGATGTGACACACTTCATTATCAGCCGGATAAAGGAAGCACTGAAGCCCAACTTAGACATGATCCCTTCTAGATAGTGCCATTCTACACGGTCATAGGCCTTCATCATGTCAAGTTTTACTGCACACACAGAATTCTTTCCCTTTTTCCTCTTCTTCATTGTGTGCACACTCTCATATGATATGAGTACATTATGCGTGATGAGTCGCCCAGGCACGAAAGCGCTCTATTCCTCGCTCACGATATCATTCAGAAAGCCCCTTGTTCTGTTAACAATGCACTTGGCTGCAACTTTGTATAGGACAGAGCAAAGGGAAATAGGTCTGTACTGGTTGATGCGTTGTGGGTGTCGTACCTTTGGAATTAGGGTAATTGACGTGTCGTTCATGCCCTCCGGTAGTTCGCCCCCATGCAAGAAACCCAACACCGCCGGGATAATGTCATCCTTGAGTAGAGACCAGTGTCTCTGGAAGAAACCCGCGGTAAAACCATCCACTCCCGGTGCTTTTGATGGCGCCATTTGGAACAAAGCGATTTTCACCTCTTGAGCTGTGTACGGCCTGTCAATATATTCATTCATTTGCTCGGTGACACGGGCTGGTACTAGGCTGATCAGATCATCCATAGAGTTGAACCCTTGAGATGTATTTAAGTTTTGAAAAAACTATTGGACTTCGTTTCTGTCCTCGTCCAAAGTTTGGCATATAGAACCATCCGCACGCATAAGGTTCTCTATCTTGTTGATACGTTTACGCATTGCAGCCTGTGCGTGGAAAAATTTGGTGTTGCGATCACCATGGCGCAACCATGGCACCCGAGACCGCTGGCGCATCCAAATTTCCTCCTGGCGAAGCACCTCTTTCAATTTCTTGGCGGTGGCCTTCTCTTCGTCAGTTGGACCCCTACGGCCCAGCCTGCTCCTTAATTTGTCCAACTTGGCCCGGCGCTTCCTTATAGTGGCTGTTAGATTGCCGAACTCCTTTGCACCCCATGAAGAGAGCGAGTTTTGCATGGTGTTGAGTGCTTGAAGGACTCCCGCCAAGTCATGCTGCCCCGACCCTCTTTGCCATTTATTCATGACCATTTGGTCATAATCTGCATGGGTTTGCCAAACATCTTCGTACCGGAACTGTTTGACTCCTTGTGCATAATGCTCAGTGTCATGCGTCCTCAATTCCGTCAAAACGAAGCAGTGGTCCGATTCGGTGGTGCTGATGTGCCTTACACGTGAATATCCGAATCGATGCATTAGGTCTGGACTTCCAAAAGCTCTGTCCAACCTAACCCTCACGTTATCGCCACCTAATTGGCCGTTATCCCATGTGTACTCAGTACCTGTCCATCCCAGGTCCTGAAACAAACATTCATCCGCGACATCTCAGAAAGCTCGCATCTGCCATTCAGGCCTGGCGGCGCGTGAGAAGTGTTCCGAGGCATACAATGTCTCGTTGAAGTCTCCAACACACAACCAAGCCGAGTGTGGGATTGCATTAAGGGTGCGAAGAAACCTCCAGCTATGGTGACGGTCGGGTGCTCTAGGAGCACCATAAAAACCTGTGAACCGAATGGGATCTTCGCTCATGTCACTTTTCTGCACCATAGCATCAATATGGCCAGAACTATAGCTCTTAAGATCAACAGTAAGATCAGTTGACCAGAACAAACCAATACCTCCACTTAAACCAGCACTGCTTAATACAAAACATCCTGCAAAACCTAAGGTGGCTTGCAGATTCTCTAGTCTTTTTGCCGGGATTTTCGTCTCCATCAAGAAGAGGAGACCGGGCCCTTCTTGCTCCACAACACTGCGAAGCTCTCAAACTGCCGCTGGGTTCCCAAGCCCACGGCAGTTCCAGCTTAGGCATCTCATTGCGACTGGCAGGGCTGTCTAGCAGCCTCTGCCGATTGTCCCGGACTAACCGGGGTGGGTTTCTTCTTTTTTGGAATTCTTTCTCTGTCCTCATCAGCTGACTGATCGGAAACATCTCCTTCTTTGCCATGTGCAATCTGGGTCTGATCTGTAGCATTGAAGGCCTCATTAGACAGCAAGGGTAGTTCCACCCTTCTGTAGACCTGCTTGTTTATATGTGGCCCCCCTTTCTTTTGTTTTGATGCTTGTTCTGTACGGGCGAGGTCACCTCGGGACCCTTGTCCGCGGCCGTGCTGGAGTTTCGTGTCTCAGCCTTGTTGCTTGTATTGGGTTTATGCTCCCTGGACATGTTCTCACCAGAGCTTGCCTTTTTGCGCTCGTCCGACGCGCGGAGTCCTCTTCCAAAAGGTAGATCACCATTAGCATCGCGCGCTCCCGGTGTCGGACAGTGCAGATCCGAGTGGCCTAGACGACCACAGGAGAAGCAGAAGTGCGGTATGTTCTCATACTGAATTTCATAGGGATCCGTACTCTTCCTCCTAGTTGATTCAATCAGAATCCAGCGTCTCAATGGCTTTCTCACATCCAATGTGACTCTGGCTCTCAGAAATCCATTAGCATGATCGAAGCACACGGCAGTTGCATGCTCATCAATCTGTTTTGCAATCGCAGCACACCACTTGTCATTACGCAAGTTGAAGGGTAGATTAACTACCCTCGCCCACAACTGGATCTTCTCGAACCGAAGCTCTGAAGGGCGCATGCACTCGTCGAACTCGGAGAGAACGACGGCGTTCTTGCTCACATGCCACGGCGCCCCTTGCCAGACGCGGTCCCGATCCCTCTGGTTTGCAAACTCAGCCACAAACGTGTTTTCCCCCACAGATTTGAAATTGAGACCTTTAGGGTTTCCCCACGCTTACAATTACTACCACAAATGTTGCATGTACCCCTTTCGTCTCAAAATAAGTGTCTCAATCTTAATATAGCTTTGCACTAGAGTTACTATAAAGTTGAGACACTTATTTTGGAACGGAGGGAGCATTTCTTTTGATTCGGACTTGTACCTCATTCGTGAACAGGGACAGGGAGTTCGTCCAGTTTGTGAATCTTTGACATAGTTTATACGGAACTGTATTTTATCCACATATATGAAGTGTTTATCCCTATCATATACTGTATTATCTAAAGAATAACAACCATAGATTTTCAAGTAACACATGTTGGATGCTCTGCTTTTTGTTGCAACGTAGATGAATCTTCTGGGCTTGATTGGAGCACACGCTACTGTATAATTGAGGGGATTTGCTATGGTTTATGACCATTACTAAGGAAACCCTTATACACAGAATCTTATCAGTACCGCTGGATAAAATAACGCGCTGCTGCTACTTAGTAGTAGCGTGTGCCTATAAAAGGCGCTACTGATATCGTTTTAGCAGTAGCGCTTGTTGAAAAGCGCGCTGCTGCTAAGTTTGAACTGCGCGCACATGGCTAGCCCCACTTAGCAACAACGCGTATCCTTATCCAGCGCTACTGCTACTCTCTGTAGTAGTAGCACTTTTCTTCGACCGTCGTCAGCCGCTGCCGCCGTCGCCCGACCACCGTCGCCGGATGCTCCTGCTCCTCCGAAACTGAGGTAGTCCCTCCCTCCTCCATCCTTCCCTTCCTCCTCCTCCCACCGCGCCCTCCTCCCTCCTCCTCCGGCCGCCCCCTCCTCCTCCGGCCAAGACCTCCGCCGGCAGCCATCCTCCCACCGCCCCCTCCCCTCCTCCTCTCTCCTCCCTCCTCCCACCCCCTCTTCCTCCCTCCTT